>NC_057391.1:87167740-87467740 GCF_019320065.1 Cervus canadensis | reverse complement strand
ATGGCCATGAACATGAGTTTGAGCAAACTCTGGGAGATGTTGGAGAACAAAGAAGCCTGGCATGCTGTAGTCATGGGGTCTCAAAGAATCGCACACGACTTAGCAACTGAATAACAAAAAATATACAACACTGCTTAGAATGTAGCAGAGGTAAGCTTGTAGATCCTAGTTGGAAGGAAGTGTCCAGACCTTAAAACCATGTGATGGAAATAAGAATGGATGGGAGTGGGGACTTCCCTGGTTGTGCATATACTAAGACTCTGTGCTCCCAATGATGGGGGTCCAGGTTTGAGCCCTGGTCAGGGAACTAGAAGGGCTTCCCTGGTGGCTCACGTGGTAAGGAATCTGCCTCCAGTGTGGGAGACCCAGGTTCAATCCCTGAATAAGGAAGATCCCCTGGAGAAGGGAAAGGCAGCCCACTCCAGTATTCTTGCCTGGAGAATCCCATGGACAGAGGAGCCTAGTGGGCTACAGTCCATAGGGTCACCAAGAGTTGGATATGATGAATGACTATCACACACACAGGGAACTAGAACCCACATGCCACAACTAAAATCCTCTAAGCTGTAGCAAAGATCAAAGATCTTGTGTGCCACAACTAAGACCCAATACAGCAAATAAATAATCTTAAAAAAAAAAAAAAGGATGGAAGGGAGTGGCTAAAGATGACATTGTCCAGGTCAATCAAAGCATCTGAAAGTTGAAAGGAAGTGGTGGAGAATTCTGTGAACTCAAAATGGAGAAGACGATTGAAAGAATTTCCCATTGCCAGGGGCCTAAACAAGCCTGAAGAACTTGGTGAGTGGCATAAACAAAGGGAGATAGAGGACAATGCTGGTGGTGAGGGAAATTCCAGAGAACAAGATCCAAAGTGAGTATGACGCATAATCAATCTAATACAGTGCTTCAGTATCTTAAGTCAAGATGGTGGTCGTTGGCAGTATTGCTGGAAAGTCGAATTCTCAAGTAGGAAAACAGAATATCAAGATACCTGGGTGGGGAATGGGAAGGAGACAATTATGTGGGAAAGAAAATAGAAATTCAGCCATTAAGAGACCTGGAGAGAATCTAGGAGACTAGACGTGTCAATCATGCTTGTTGATTTCCTGTATTTTCTGAGGCTTTGACATCTGGAGTCTTGCGGATTCTAGAGAGACTGTGCCTCCCAGGGCTGGCCAGTTCCTAGAGATATTAGAGGACTCTTCTGCTAATGCTCCTTTTGTCTGCAAACCAACTGATCCAAAGTCTCTACCCACTAACTATCTCCCACATCTACCTGCCCTAATCATCCCAGGGCCAGGAACCAGGCAACTGAGGAAAGCCTTGATATTCCAGAGCCCACTGAATGTATTCAAACCAGCCAGTCCTAACCTGCTCCCTCTGCCCCAGTCATGTCTTCCCATGGAAACAGCAAAGGGAGTTCTTGCCGACATTTTCCCCTGCTCCCTCTGCTAAACCCCATGCTTCTCTGCGTGGCTGTGCATGGCTGTGGCATGGCCCCTTCTCTTGGGAACTCTATATTATTTCCTTTCCAATGTCAGATGGCCTCTCCACACCTGAATAATAATAAAAACCTACAATTTAAGACACTAGAGACAACTAAAATGAGAAAAGAGAGAGGTATAAGTGGACAGTAAGAATGTCAAAGGAGGCATAATTATAAATAAAGAAATGAAGGTAAAGGCAGAGATCATCACCTGTCAGGAAGATTGGGACAGGCTTTCCAAAGCAGAAAAGTCAATCGAGAAAGTACAAAGATTGAACTGGATATTGCAGGAAATATACCAAACCCTGAATTGGTTCCTAAAGTTCTGCAAAACACCAAAGGATGATAAGAAAAAGAAGTTGCTAGATATTTGTCTAGTATTTATGGCCTCATTTGGGAGTGATCTGCAGTTTAAACTAAACCTGAGTAGAAGCTTTGATAATATGTGTGTAAATTAAATAAGATTTAATCCAAGAAAGGTTACCAGTAACAGGGTAATGTGAGAGGAAAACCGAGTGTCAGTTATGACCAGAGGGAAGGGACGTTAAATGAACAGTGGTAGGGTGAAATAGGGTGGCAGACGCTATTGTGTTAGGAAAGCGGGAGTTTGGGAAGAGATAAACGTATGGAAAGAGATGGAGAGAGGAAGGGTTAGTAGTTGTGCTTTAACTCTCAGTGAGAGGGATTAGAGAGGAAAGGAGTTCCCAGTGCTGTAGGGAGACTGCCAAGTAAGGAGGGCTTCAACCCTAGAAGAGACTGAAGAACTAGTCAGTAAAAAATCTGCCCCTTAGAATCTCTGTGGTCCCAACAGTCCTGCCCAGTTGATAAGCCCAGACCAGGGTGAGTACCTGCTAACACCTGTTTTCTTTTTCTTTTTTTTTTTGGTGGATCTTTCCTGATGGCTCAGATGATAAAGAATCTGCCTGCAACGCTGGAGACTTGGGTTCAATCCCTGGGTCGGGAAAATCCCCTGGAGAAGGGCACAGTGACCCACTCCAGGATTCTTGCCTGGAGAATTCCATGGACAGAGTAGCCTGGCAGGTTATAGTCCATGGAGTTGCAGAGTCAGACATGACTGAGTGACTAACACACACACACACTTTTTAAGTCTTTATTGAATTTGTTACAGGCTTTCTTGGTGGCTCAGTGGTAAAGAATCCACCTGCAATGCAGAGACTTGTGTTCGATCCCTGGGTCCGGAAGATCCCCTGAAGAAAGAAATGGCAACCCATTCCAGCCGGTATTCTTGCCTGGGAAATCCCATGGACAGAGGAGCCTGGTAGGTACAGTTCATGGGGTCACAAAAGAGTTGGACACAACTTAGTGACTAAACAACAACACAACTTTGAATTTGTTACGATACTGCTTCTGTTTCATGTTTGGTTTTTTTGCCATGAGGCATGTGGATCTGAGCTCCCTGACCATGTACTGAACCCTCACACCTTGCACTGGAAGGTGAAGTCTTAACCCCAGGACTGCCAGGGAAGTCTCCTTGCTAACACCTTTAATCCAAATAGAATACCAAGACTACTCATTTACAGGTATAAATATATAATGCGAGTATAATCTGCACTTAGTGATGACCATAGTTAGGATCCAAGGAGTTAACTTGTAGAAAAGAACACATGAAAGGCATTACAAAGTCACCAGATATTTATCTGGTATTTATTTACCATATGGGGGCGATTTGAAGTTTAAATTAAGGCTCAGTAGAGGATTCAACTATGATGCCATAGGGGTGTATTTAGCTTAGAGGGTATTTTTTTTTTAATCTCTGAAAGGGAAAAACAAAATTCTCATGAAGGGTAGCCCTCTTCCCATCTCAGCCCCCATTCTATCTTCAAAATGCAACTGATATTAAAAAATAAATGTAATGCATGAGAACATTTAGATAAAGGCCCTAGGCTAAAGAAAAACAAGGGCACGGTAGGTGGATTGGAAGTGTCAGTTGGACTGTAGTGGGGAGCAGGTTGAGATAAGAAGCAGGATGCTCAGAGAGGCCGTGCTGAGAGGGTGAGATCTGAACAAATGGATGAAGTAGGTGAAGGTGTGTGCCAAGTGGCTATAAAGAAGATGTGCTTTCTAGATGCTAGGCACTGTGTAAAAGGCTTTACAGGCATGACCTCATTTGTGCTCATATGAAACATTTACTACCATTACCAACACCTGCCATGAGAATGGGGCAGACAGGATGCCCAGCATTACCAAGCTCACACAGTTAGTAAAGGCAGAGTTGCAAGCAGACCCTGGGAGTCTGAGCACCAAACCCCATGCTCCTTTAAAACCTCCTTCTCAGTTTTTCACCATTGAGTAGGATGTTAGTAGGAGTGTAAATTGGTAATAGCCACTATGGAAAACAGGAGGGTCCTAAAAAACCTAAAACTAGAACTACCATATGATCCCACTATTGTGTTGGTGGGTATATACCCACAGAAAATGAAAACACTAATTTGAAAAGATATGCAACCCTCCTATTCATAGCAGGATTATTTACAATAGCCAAGACATGGAAGCAACCTAAATGTCCATCAAAGATAGATAGATAAAGAAGATGTGGTTTAAAAAAAAGACTTGGGGAGTGTGTGTACATACACACACACACACACACACAGAAGGAGAGCATAGCAACCCACTCCAGTATTCTTGCCTTGAGAATCCCGTGGACAGAAGAGCCTGGCGGGCTACAGTCCATGAGGTCACAAGAGTCAAGAAATGACTGAAGCGACTTAGCACACACACATGCATGCAGACACACAACAGAATATAACTCAGCCTTAAAAATGAATGACACTTTGCCATTTGCAACAACATGAATGGACCTGGAAGGTACACATAGTGAAATAAGTCAGACAGAGAAAGACAAATATTGTATGTTATCATTTACGTTTGAATCTAAAAAAAAAAAGAAACGAATGAATGAATATGAAAATATAGAAACAGACTCACAGATACATAGAATAGTTATCGCCAGTGGGGAGAGATAAAGGAGGAGGGGCAATCTAGGGGTAGGGAAGTAAGAGGCACAAACTATTCGACCTAGAATACATAAGCAACAAGGATATATTGTACAGCCCAGGGAATTCAGGCCATACTTTACAATAACTTTAAATGGAGTATCATCTAGAAAAATACTGAATCACTACGTTGTACACTTGAAACTAATACAATATTGTAAATCAACTATACTTCCATAATAAAGAAATGCTCTTTCTCTCCCCTTAAACTAAAACCTGAATTTTATCACCCTCAGCCCTGTTACTGGAGGAGGAAATGGCAACCCACTCTACTATTCTTGCCTGGTAAAGCCCATGGACAGAGGAGCCTGGCAGGCTACAGCCCATGGGGCCGCAGAGAGTCAGACACAACTGAAGCAGCTTAGCACGCACGCAGCCCTGTCACATAAAGGAAAGAAACCCCAAGGAAGACGGTGCTGGAGAGTTGGTTACAGGACACTATTGCTGTGACCGTGTACAACTTCTACCACAAGGAAGGCAAGGAGAGCCTGGGCTTGAAAGGAGCTCCGCAGGCAGGCTGTCACGTTTGATGAACAGCGACATCACCCCTGAAAATGTGGCCCAGGAGAGCTCCTAGAAGCCAATGATCAAATCTGCCTCCTTGGGAAGAAAGAGAGAGAAGGTGCTTTTTAAAACATTTTTGTTAGAATATAGTTGATTGACAATGTTGTCAGTTTCAAGTGTGCAGCAAAGTCAGTCTGTTACACATTTACAAATATCCACTCTTTTCTTAGCTTCCTTTCCCATATAGACCATTCCAGAGTATTTAGTGTTTGGTGGAGTCCCCTGTGCTAGACAGCAGGTTCTTATTAGGTGTCTATTTTATATACAGCAGTGTATATATGTCAATCTGTCTCCCAATTTATCCCTCCTCATCCTTATCCCATGGGAACCATACATTTGTTTTCTACATCTGTGACTCTACGTCTGTCTTATAAATAAATTCATTGGTACCCTTTTTTTTTAGATTCCGCATGTAAACAATATCATATGATATTTCACTTCCTGTATCTAACTTACTTCATTCATTATGACAATCTTTAGGTTCATCTATTTTGCTGCAAATGACATTACTTTGTTCTTTTTATGGCTGAGTAATACTCCATTGTATATATGTACAAACAGCTTATGCAGCTCAATATCAAAAAAACAAATAACCCAATCGAAAAATGGGTGAAAGATCTAAATACACATTTCTCTTTTAAAAAATGGTCAAAAAGCACAATAAACAATGCTGAACATCACTAATGATTATAGAAATGCAAATCAAAACTACAATGAGGTATCACCTCACTGTAAGAACGGTCATCATCAAAGAATTTGCAAACAATAAATGCTAGAGAGGACATGGAGAAAAGGGAACCCTCCTACACTGCTGGTGGGAGTGTAAATTCGTATAGCCATTATGGGGAACAGTCTGGAGGTTCCTTAAAAACCTAAGAATAGAACTACCATATGATGCAGCAATCCCACTCCTGGGCATATACCTAGAGAAAACCATAATTCAAAAACATACATGGATTCCAATGTTCATTGCAGCACTATTTACAATAGCCAGGTCATGGAAGCAACCTAAATGTCCATCAACAAAGGAATGGATAAAGATGAGAAGAGGTGATCTTAAACAAGGACTTTTTCTTAAGTCTCTCAAGAAAACCCATCTCCCTGGTTCTAACATGCTGCCCATTCATTCATTTACTCTGCAATGACTGACTGCCTCCTATGTTCACTGTGCCAGGATATAGGTGCATACAACAGACATGGCCCTTGCACCCATGGTACTTTCAGTCCAGTGGGGAGGAAGGGGAGAGTAAGGAAGTCATATCTGATGATAGAACAGATAACCAAGAGAGAAATTATAAGCTTTTGGCAGGGTGTAGAGAATATCACTACGTAAATATATGCAAGGATTTGAGAATACATTCTAAGTTTGGAAAGTTTAAAATTGAAAAGCTATTCATCTAAGAAGAAAGAAATAATGGCAATCACTTTCATGAAATCTAGAAATAGGATCTGAATGTAACATATTGCCTACAAATTATTTGCCACAAGTGGTTACCCAGCAGTCATCTTACACTTAAAATAGGATGCTGTGTTTCTGTAGAAAAAAATTAGGATAGACCTGACTGTACCATTCTCATATCCAGCATATTATCCACATATTACCCAATGGGAAATTTTCCAGGCAAGAATACTGGCCATTTCCTTCTCCAGGGGAACTTACTGGCCTAGGGAACGGAACTCACATCTCCTACATGACAGGCTGATTCTTTACCACTGTACTGATATGCTCAGTCATGGCTGACTCTTTGCCAACCCCATGGACTGTAGCCCGCCAGGTTCCTCTCTCCATGGAATTTTCTAGGCAAGAATACTGGAGTGGATTGCCATTTCCTTCTCCAGGGGGTCTTCCTGACTTTACCACTGAGCCACCAGGAAAGTCCCAGTGTAGTCATAAGAGCCCTTAAAATCAGAGTTTTCTCTTGGCCGAAGGCAAAGGGGGAAATCAAAGAGACTCAAAGCATGAGAAAGACTCGTGTGCTGTTGCTGGTTTTATGATGGAGTGAGCAATGTGATGAGCAAGGCTGGAGGCTTTGAGTCCAGAGAGGCTTCCTGCCTACAACCAGCAAGGAAATCCAGACCTCAGTCCTATGACCACAAGGAACTGAATTTTCAGATAATCTGAAGGATGTTAGAAGCAGATTCATCCCCACAGTCTCTAGAAAAGAAAGCACTTCTGCTTATATCTAGATTTCAGCCTTGTGAGACTCTAAGTAATGGAAATACATAATACCCAGACTACTTATGTACAGAACAATGATATAAATAGATGTTGTTTTAAAGCTGCTAAAGTTATGATAATTCATAATAGCAGCAAATGAAAATTGATATAGAGGGACTTTCCTGGTGGTCCAGTGGTTCAGACTCCGTACTTCCAACACAAGGAGCCAGAGTTTGATCCCTGATCAGAAAACTAGATCCCACATGCTACAACTAAGAATTTGCAAGCAGCAACTAAAGACCCCACAAGCCACAATGAAGCCTGAAGTTCCCATGTGCCACAACTAAGACCCAGCACAGCCAAATAAATAAATATGCTTTAAAAAAAAAAAGAAGAAGAAGAAAGAAAACTGACACAGAAGTCATTGCAGGATTATGGCAAATCTGTTCTATGCTGTTGTATAGTCTAAGGCCTAAATTCCATCTCACTCAAGAGATGTGTAACTTGGCGTCACTTTACCTCTGAAACCTTAGGTTCAGGATACAAAGCCTCCAGCTCCATATTCTATCTCTCAAAGTTGGCATGGTTTTACTGTGAGAATTAAATCAGTCGAGACATAAGAAAATGACAGGTGTGTCATAATTTTTTTTTTTTAGTTAACTAAAGTCCATAGTTTATTCAGATTTCTTTAGTTTTCACCTAATTACCTTTTTTTTTTTTTCATTCCAAGATCCCATCCAGGATTCTACATTACATTTAGTTGTCATGTCTTTTAAAACTCCTCTATCTGCAACAGTTTTTCAGACTTTCCTTGTTTTTGAAGATCTTGACACTTTTGAGGAGTAACAGTCAGCTGTTTTGTAAGATGTCTTTCTACTGGAACTTGTCAGATATTTTCCTCATGATTACTCTGGAGTAATGAGGTTTGGAGAGGAAGATCGCAGACGTAGTGTCATTTCCATCATATCATGTCAAGGGTATATGCTATCAACGTGATTTATGACTGTTGATGTTGGCCTTGATCCCCAAGCCAAAGTAGTGTTTGTCAGGCTTCTCTACTATAAGGCTACTCTCTTTTCCCCTCTGCATACTGTACTCTTTGGAATAAAGTCACCGTGTGCAGCTCAGACTTTAGGAACAGGGAGTCATATTCCACTTCCTTGAGAGGAAAGTATCTACAGAAATTATCTGGGGTTCTTCTTCACAGGAGATTGCATCATAAGCTTTTAATACACTTAGTTCACTTTTCACTCTTAAAGCCCTCCAGATTCTAATTTTACATCTTTCCTCCACTGAACCAAAACCCGATTAGAGAAAACAGGATTATCATCTCAGGGAAGAATGTAGAATCTCTCCCTGGCATGGGGCAGAGTGTTGCACAAAGAGTCATTTTCAAATGACATCTGCTCCAGTCATTATTTTTCTCCCAACAAAAGTACATTTGATTCGGTTCAAAGTTTTGAGAGAAGGGCACACAACTTTCTCTCTCCTCTCAGTAAACCTGTTTCCCAGGTCAAGATGTTAGATATCCAATCACAATCTTGAGCTCTGAAAACCAGTGTTCTCAAAAATGCTTCAAACCATGTACTTTTGTCATGAGCAGCAGAATAAAGAGTACCTACCATGTTTAATTTTCTCTGGTCTTAGTCTAAACTACAGAGGCAATCCTTGGCACAACTGTGATAACCAAGAGGAAAGAATAGAATTAAAGTTACAGCTGGATGGGTGAATAAATGAACTTTGCAACCACATTTAAATTGGCAGTCTGGCATGAGAGTACTTGGGCTTAACTGTTACATTTTTCTTTCCCAGGAGCTAGGCTTGTTGGTCATCTGATGTGATGGTCCCTCTCAACATGGCTTCTACTCACTGACTAAGAGAAAAGAGAAAAAGCATTATTTAATATCATGAGTGAATACCTGCAGAGGCTGTGACCTGATACATTTAAGCCTAAGTCGGGAACTCAGAGTTTCACCTGGAGATAGCATAGTATACCAAAGAAAGAGAAATGACTATCATCTGACTTAAACAGAGCTCCTTGTCAACATGGCCATTTTAAGTTTAATCCTTCAAATTTCTTTTTTTTAATGCACATTCCATTTTGTGGTGCCAAAATGGAGCTGGACTTCATGGACAAGTATCCAACAAACAGGAAATACTCTTCCAAACTGTGAATTGCTGAGAGAGAGGCAATCATCTCTGTTAGGCAGAGGAAAGCTGTTACCAGGGAGAATACAAGATCAATCAACCAGAGAACATCACTGTCATACAAAGTAGAATCAGAAAGAGAAAATCAAGTATCATATATTAACACATGTATACGGAATCTAGAAAAATGATATAGACGATCTTATTTGCAAAAGGGAAATAGAGACACAGATGTAGAGAATGAATGTAGAGAATGGACAACAAAGAGGGAAGAATAAATTGGAAGGTTGAGATTGACATATATTCACTACTCATATTGTGTATAAAATAGAAAAGAAATAGAGGAAAACAATAGAATGGGAAAACTAGAGATCTCTTCAAGAAAACTGGAGATATCAAAGGAACATTTCATGCAAGGATGAGCACAAAAAAGGACAGAAATGGTAAGGACCTAACAGAAGCAGAAGGGTTTAAGAGGTGACAAGAATCCATGGAGTGAGTGAGTGAAAGTCGCTCAGTTATGTCTGACTCTTTGCAAACCATGAACTATACAGTCCATGAATTCACCAGGCCAGAATACTGGAATGGGTAGCCTATCCCTTCTCCAGTGGATCTTCCCGACCCAGGAATCAAACTGAGGTCTTCTGCATTGCAGGCGGATTCTTTAGCAGCTGAGCTACTGGGAAAGCCCAAGAATCCATGGAAGAATCAAAAAAAAAGTCTTAATGACCCAGAAAACCACGATGATGTGATCGATCACTCACCTAAAGCCAGACATCCTGGAGTGTGAAGTCAAGTGAGCATTGCGAAGCACCACTGTGAACAAAGCTAGTGGAGGTGATGGAATTCCAGCTGAGCTATTTCGAATCCCAAATATCATGCTCTGAAAGTGACACACTCAATAGGCCAGCAAATTTGGAAAACTCAGCAGTGGCCATAGGACTAGAAAAGGTCAGTTTTCATTCCAATCACAAAGAAGGGCAATGCCAAAGAATGTTCAAACTACCACACAATTGCATGCATTTCACATGCTAACAAGGCTATGCTCAAAATCCTCCAAGCTAGGCTTCAGCAGTATGTAAACCAAGAACTTCCAGATGTACAAGTTGGGTTAAGAAGAGGCAGAGAAACCAGAGATCAAATTGCCAACATTTGTTGGATCATAGAGAAAACAAGAAAATTTCAGAAAAACATCTATCTCTGCTTCAAAGACTATATTAAAACCTTTGACTGAGTGAATCAAATAAACTGTGGAAAATGCTTAAAGAGATGGGAGTACCAGACCACTTTACCTGAGAAACCTATATGCAGGTCAGTTCAGTTCAGTTCAGTTCAGTCGCTCAGTCATGTCCGACTCTTTGCAATCCCATGGAATGCAGCACGCCAGGCCTCCCTGTCCATCACCAACTCCAGGAGTTTACTCAAACTCATGTCCTTTGAGTCAATGATGCAATCCAAACATCTTATCCTCAGTCACCCCCTTTTCCTCTTACCTTCAAGCTTTCCCAGCATCAGAGTCTTTTCAAAGAAGTCAGTTCTTTACATCAGATGGCCAAAGTATTAAAGTTTCAGCTTCAGCATCAGTCCTTCCAAAGAATATTCAGGATTGATTTCCTTTAGGATGGACTGGTTGGATTGCCTTGCTGTCCAAGAGACTCTCAAGAGTCTTCTCCAACACCACAGTTCAAAAGCATCAATTCTTCAGTGCTCCACTTTATAGTCTGACTCTCACATCCATACATGACTACTAGAAAAACTATAGCTTTGACTAGACTGACTTTTGTTGCCAAAGTTATGTCTCTGCTTTTTAATATGCTATCTAAGTTGGTCATAACTCGTTTTCCAAGGAGCAAGCATCTTTTAATTTCATGGCTGCAGTCACAATCTAAAGTGATTTTAGAGCCCCCCAAAAAAAGTCTGTCACTGTTTCCATTGCTTCCCCATCTATTTGCCATGGAGTGATGGGACCAGATGCTATGATCTTAGTTTTCTGAATGTTGAGCTTTAAGCCAACTTTTTTACTTTTATCAAGAGGCTCTTTGTTCTTCTTGGCTTTCTGCCATGAGAGTGATGTCATCTGCATATCTGAGGTTAGTGATATTTCTTTAGGCAATCTTGATTCCAGCTTGTGCTTCATCCAGTCCTGCAATTCTCATGATGTGCTCTGCATATAAGTTAAATAAACAGGGTGACAATATACAGCCTTGATGTATTGATTTCCCGATGTGGAACCAGTTTGTTGTTCCATGTCCAGTTCTAACTGTTGCTTCCTGACCTGCATATAGATTTCTTAGGAGACAGGTCAGGTGGTCTGGTATTCCCATCTCTTAAAGAATTTTCCACAGTTTATTGTGATCCACACAGTCAAAGGCTTTAGCATAATCAATAAAACAGACGTAGATGTTTCTCTGGGACTCTTTTGCTTTTTCAATGATCCAACGGATGTTGGCAATTTGATCTCTGGTTCCTCTGCCTTTTCTAAATGCAGTCTGAACATCTGAAAGTTCATGGTTCACATACTGTTGCAGCCTGGCTTGGAGAATTTTGAGCATTACTTTTCTAGCATGTGAGATGAGTGCAATTGTGTGGTAGTTTGAGCATTCTTTGGGATTGCCTTTCTTTGGGATTGGGATGAAAACTGACCTTTTCCAGTCCTGTGGCCACTACTGAGTTTTCCAAATTTGCTTGCGCATTGAGTGCAGCACTTTCACAGCACCATCTTTTAGGATTTGAAATAGCTCAGCTGGAATTCTATCACTTCCACTAGCTTTTTTCGTAGTGATGCTTCCTAACGCCGACTTGACTTCACATTCTGCATCGTGAAGATCTTTTTTGTACAGTTCTTCTGTGTATTCTTGCCACCTCTTCTTAATATCTTCTGCCTCTGTTAGGTCTATACTATTTATGTCATTTATTGTTCCCATCTTTGCATGAATTGTTCCCTTGGTCTCTAATTTTCTTGAAGAGACCTCCAGTCTTTCCCATTCTATTGTTTTCCTCTATTTCTTTGCACTGATCACTGAGGAAGGCTTTCTTATCTCTCTTTGCTATTCTTTGGAACTTTGCATTCAGTTGGGTATATCTTTCCTTTTCTCCTTTGCTTTTCGCTTCTTTTCATTTCACAGCTTTTTGTAACACCTCCTCAGACAATCATTTTGCCTTTTTGCATTCCTTTTTCTTGGGGATGGTCTTGATCACTGCCTCCTATACAATGTCTTGAACCTCCATCCACAGTTCTTCAGGCACTCTATCTATCAGAACTAATCCCTTGAACCTATTTGTCACTTCAACTGTATAATCCTAAGGGATTCAATTTAGGTCATACCTGAATGGTCTAATGGTTTTCCCTACTTTCTTCAATTTAAGTCTGAATTTGGTAATAAGTAGTTCATGATCTGAGCCACAGTCAGCTTCTGGTCTTGTTTTTGCTAACTGTATACAGCTTCTCCATCTTTGGCTGCAAAGAACATAATCAATCTGATTTCAGTATTGACCATCTGGTGATGTCCATGTGTAGAGTCAAGAAGCAACGCAGGTCAAGAAGAAACAATTAGAACCTTACATGAAATAACAGACTAGTTCTAAATTGGGAAAGGAATACAACAAGGCTGCATACTGTAACCCTGGTTATTTAATTTATATGCAGAGTACATCATGTGAAATGCTGGGCTGGGTGAATCACAAGCTGAAATCAAAATTGCTGAGAGAAATACCAACAACTTCACTTATGGAGATGATACCTCTCTAATGGCATAAAGTGAAGAGGGACTAAAGATCCTCTTGAGGAGACTGAAAGAGAAGAGTGAAAAAGTGACTTGAAAGTCAACATTCAAAAATGAAGACCATGGCAATCGGTCCCATCACTTCATGGCAAAGAGAAGAGAGAAAAGTGGAAACAGTGACAGATTTCATTTTCTTGGTCTTCAAAATCACTGTAGGTAGTGACTGAAGCCATCAAATTAAAAGACACTTCCTCCTTGGAAGGAAACTTATGACCAACCTAGACAACATATTAAAAAGCAGAGATATCACTGTTGACAAAGGCCTGTCTAGTCAAAGCTATGGTTTTTTCAGTAGTCATGTATGTATGTGAGAGCTGGACCATAAAAAAAGGCTGAGCATTGAAGAACAGATGCTTTCAAACTGTGGTGCTGGAGAAGACTCTTGAGAGTCCCTTGGACTGCAAGGAGGTCAATCTAGTCAGTCCTAAAGGAAATAAAGCCTGAATATTCATTGGAGGGCTGATGCTAAAGCTCCATCACCTGATGTGAAGAGCTGACTCTCTGGAAAAGATCCTGATGCTGGGAAAGATTGGAGGCAGAAGAAGGGAGCAGCAGAGGATGAGATGGTTGGATGGCATCACTGACTCAATGGACATGAGTTTGAGCAAACTCTGGGAGCTAGTGGAGGACAGAGGGGCCTGTAGTGCTGGAGCTCACAGCGTTGCAAAGAGTCAGACGTGACTTAGTGACGCAGCGACAGCAACCACAAAATAGGTAACTAATGAAAACCTACTGTGTAGTTCAAGGCACTCGGGTCAGAACTCTGTGGTGACCTAAATGAGAAGGCTATCCAAAAAAGATATATGATTCACTTTGCTGAACATGAGAAACTAACACAACATTTAAAGCAACTATCCTCCAATAAAAATTAATTCAAAAATAAATAAATAGAAAGAGTATGTTTAGTCTTATAAGAGGCCTCCAGACTGTCTTCCAAAGTGGCTGTACCATTTTGGATTCCTATCAGCAGTGAATGAGAGTTTCTTGTTGCTTCATAGCCCCACCAGCATTTGGTGTTATCACAGTTCTGAACAGTGGCAATTCTAATAAATATGTAATGATACAAAATAAAGATAAACCAGAGGACTCTGCAGACCATGACTAGGACTTCTGGATAAACCAAGAGCCTGCCTAAAAGGTAACCTGTAAAAGGCTGCTGAGACTTGTGCACTGGTCCATTGTGCCTGGTGATGGAGATACTAATCAGAGCTTGGACGCTGGGAACTCTTGGGAAGAGCAATGACAGAGGAAAAACTAGGGCTGAGGTCTCTGCTCACTTTTCTCTGTGTAGCCCATCAAGGTTTTGCTTTGCTTTCACTCTTCTCTAATTTAGCAAAGGAAAACTTGCTATGAACTAAACTTGCCTTCCTATCTGAAAGTCCAACTGTCGCCCTTGACCAATGCATCTTTTCAGTCCTGCCTCCAGCTTCTCTCCTTGCCCTTTTCTCCCTTGGCATACCCTGCCCCATGCTGAGCTCAAGCTCAAATGTCACTCTCGCCTCTAGACAGATTCAGCCACTCATCCCTACAGTTGTAGTGGAGCAGTGATGGCTGAGTCTCTTGCAAACTATTCATGTAAACTATTCATCAGGGATGAAGTGAAGTGCAGTGAAACTCACTCCGTCGTGTCTGACTCTTCACGACTTCATGGACCATAGTCCATGGGATTCTCCAGACCAGAATACTGGAGTGGGGAGCCTTCCCCTTCACCAGGGGATCTTCCCAACCCAGGGATTGAACCTAGGTCACATCGCAGGCAGATTCTTTACCAGCTGAGCCACAAGGGAAGCCCAGGAATACTGGAGTGGGTAGCCTACCCTTTCTCCAGCGGATCCTCCCAACCCAGGAATCGAACTGGGGTCTCCTGCATTGCAGGTGGATTCTTTACCAACTGAGCCATCAGGGAAGCCCAAGGATGAATAGGAGGTCATGAAACAAACTTACGAGTTGAAACTACAGGTTAAAAGTTTGGGTGGTGAGTGAAAAATGAGAGCAGGGACATTAATACAGTTGAAAGAAGTCCATTTTCTGATCAGAAGAGCCCTGAGCACATTTGCAGTCAGAGAGAAGCTGGGCTTCATTTGTTAGGTAAGAAAGGGAGCTCAAAGGAGCAATCAAAGGGGGGACTGAATGCAATTCAAGGGTTCAGAGAAAGAAGGAAGAATTAACCTGGAAAAAGAGAAGATGGGATTACCATAATCTTACTGTGAAGGTCTACAAGGGATTAGACAAAATTGTGAAATGTGGACACCTTCTGACCTCCTCCATTCACTTCCAAAAAATGGTATTTTCCAACCATTATTATGAGAATAGAAATGTAGAGTTGAGAAGAAGTCATTCCTGTTTGGGAAACATAAAAATAAAAAATATGCTGAGTTAAGTCTGGTTGTTAAAAACATATATATGAAAGTGCTTCATATGCTTGACTTTAAATGCCAAAAGTATTCTCTGAAAATGAAGACACAACACAAATGTACAGTCTAAAAGGATAAATGTATTATAGATGCTATTAGATCTGAGCCGAGGGTGAGAAAGGTGAAATGGAGAAGGGCTGACCTTTAAATGTGAAGGAAATCCAAAAAAGAGGGGATCTATGCATATGTATGGCTGATTCACTTTGCTATACAGCAGAAAATAGCACAACAGGATAAAGGAACTATACTCTGATAAAAATTTTAAAAAGAAGTACTGGCTTTTAAGCACCTGATTCATTCATTTTCTGAAGGGGTCAGAAAAATCTGTGAATTGCTCCTGCAGACCTGTGAAAATGTTCAATTGCCATAATAAGGGAGACAAGTTTACCTGAATATTTTTAAAGCCTGAACCCTAAGCACATGATATTGCTTAAGGAGTAAAACTGCACAATCTCACAGAAAGGAAAATTCTGACCTTATAGCAATATGTGATGCCCAGTGGATACACAGATTAAGTGTCTCAACAGGTTTCTGTAATACAGCAGAGAACTTAGAACAGTCACTGAGGCATAAAATGTGAGAGGAATAGCAAAGCAGGTTTGGGTTATATAAGGTAACATTGGATGTTTGCTGATGTGACTGTCAGAGCTGAAGGTTTACACGTGACACACTCTACATGCTTTCTTAAAAGTAAGGGTGAGTTCTCTCTGAACATCCCAACCTCGCCTTCTCCCACAGAGTCCAAAAGTCTGTTCTGTACATCTGTGTCTCTTTCTGTTTTGCATATAGGGTTATCGTTACCATCTTTCTAAATTCCATATATATGTGTTAATATACTGTATTGGTCTTTATCTTTCTGGCTTACTTCACTCTGTATAATGGGCTCCAGTTTCATCCTTCTCATTAGAACTGATTCAAATGAATTCTTTTTAACGGCTGAGTAATATTCCATTTTGTATATGTACCACAGCTTCCTTATCCATTCGTCTGCTGGTAGGCATCTAGGTTGCTTCCATGTCCTGGCTATTGGCTGATTCATGTCAACATATGACAAAAACCACTACAATATTGTAAAGTAATTAGCCTCCAACTAATAAATATAAATGGGAAAAAAAAAAAAGTAAGGATGAGACTGTGCTGATTATGGCACTGTTCAAACACAAGCCAAAGAGAACAAGGGCACAGAGGCACAAGACGCTGAATACGGAAACGCAGCCATGGTGAGATCCACATGACAGCAATGGGAGAGAACCCAGATGGCAATTTGGGGATACGTAAGACTTTATTTTGGGGGGTTCCAAAATCACTGCAGATGGTGATTGCAGCCATGAAATTAAAAGATGCTTATTCCTTGGAAGGAAATTTATGACCAACCTAGACAGCATACTAAAAAGCAGAGACATTACTTTGCCAACAAAGCTCCGTCCAGTCAAGGCTCTGGTTTTTCCAGTGGTCATGTATGGATGTGAGAGTTGGATTGTGAGGAAAGCTGAGCACCGAAAAATTGATGCTTTTGAACTATAGTGTTGGAGAAGACTCTTGAGAATTCCTTGGACTGCAAGGAGATCCAACCAGTCCATCCTGAAGGAGATCAGTCCTGGGTGTTCATTGGAAGGACTGATGCTGAAGCTGAAACTCCAATACTTTGGCCACCTGATTCGAAGAGTTGACTCACTGGAAAAGACCCTGATGCTGGGAGGGGTTGGGGGCAGGAGGAGAAGGGGATGACAGAGGATGAGATGGTTGGATGGCATCACCAACTCGATGGACATGGGTTTAAGTAGACTCCGGGAGTTGGTGATGGACAGGGAGACCTGGCGTGCTGCGATTCATGGGGTTGCAAGGAAGTGGACACGACTGAGTGACTGAACTGAACTGAACTGAACTGAAGGCTCTAAAGGAGCCACATGAAACTGTCAAAGGAGCCCATTCTCATCTGCCAAGGCAAAGTGGAATAATGAGAGAAATGGCAGGAATGACACGGTTTTTTAACCAGATGTTTCTGATTCCTGGTCCATGTTTCCGATCCAGTTCTGGAATGCATCCATGGGTATCAATGTTAGAGTCGGAGCTGGAGACACACCAGAGCATTCTATGAGCGGGTCAGGTCAGGGTTCAAAAGACAGAGGGACAGAGATCAACACTACAGGGCCAGGTCATTAAAGCCAACAAAGGGGAAAACTTTGAGTTTAATTCCTGGATCCTCTTCCATGCTGTTAAGTCTCCATCTAGTCACTTAGCCTCTTGCGGTCTTTGCTCCTCCATCAGAGATGGAGAGGCTTGGTAATGAGGTCTTCCTACATGGAAACTCCGCCAAGGTGGTAGAGAAAGTGCTGCATAATCAGCTGTTTTACTCCTTGCGAAAGCAGGCAACGTGGAAGATTGAATAACTCCAGGACTCCCACTTGAAAAGTGAGTATTATAAGAAGATTTTAAGATTAAGCAAAAATAATGGCTTTAGTCCCGGTCTCGGGATGTGGGGACCACAGGAGTCAAAGGAAGCCAAACTTGACAATGCAGAAGTGAAAGCACTTCAAAAAATAGCTTTGCTATTCTCTGTGGTAGTCCAGGCTTCAGATGAATACTTAATCTTTTGGGAAATCCATCCCAGCGGCAAATCTAAAACAGTTGCTGTTCAGCCCCACTGAGACTAGACACAAAAGGGTAGAGAATCGTGTAAGGCTTTTATAAGGGATAGAGTACTTTCAGGGTAAGCAACAAAAATAAATGTAGCTAACAAGAAAAAAAAAAAAAAAGAAAATTTATTTGAAGGATGCTGATGGTAAAGAACAAGGCTTAAAACCTGGCGGCTGCAGGCACATAAGCTGCAGGAACTACTCAAAGAGCCTCTGCCACTGACATATGTACCCGATCATTTTCCCCTTTGTATTGCTCTACTTCAGATTCACAGCACCAGAGAGGGGCTGCTGAACTTAGCGTGGGTCACATACCTGCCGTTCAAATAAAATGAGGCACCTAGGTGTCTAGAGCCCCTGAGAATGGGAACATGAAGAGAGGTAATTTCCTGAAAGGGTATCAGGAACTGGTGTGAAAGAAGAATGGATGCTGGGCAGTGCAAGACAAGCAAAAGCAAACATCTGGCTCAATCAGAACAACAACAACAACAAAAATCTCAACGTAAGAATTTCAACGCAGAAGCAACTAATTCATATCAAGAGAGAGGAGGACGAAGCCACAGTGACAGTAGAGTTTGCATGTCAGTGTGAACCACACAGCGCCTGGACATTTGATGAAACATTATTCTGGAAGTGAGGGTGTTTCTGGATGTAGCAGTGACATACATACACTGCTGCAGCTGCTGCTCCTTAATCACTTCCAACTCTTATTTGGACAACTTGGTCGTGTCCAACTCTGTGTGACCCCGTGAACTGCAGCACACCAGGCCTCTCTGTCCAGTGGGATTCTCCAGGCAAGAACACTGGAGTGAGTTGCCATGTCCTCCTCCAGGGGATCTTCCTGACCCAGGGAGCGAACCCGGGTCTCCTGCATTGCAGGCAGATTCTTTACTGCTGAGCCACCAGGGAAGCCCTGACATATATACATTACCATGTGTAAAATAGATAGCCAGTGGGAAGTTGCTGGATAACACAGGGGGCTCAGTCCAGTGGTCTGGGACAACCTAGGATGGTGGGATGGGGTGGGGTGTGAGACAGGCTCAAGAGGAAATGGATCTACGTAACTCAAGGCTTATGGCCATAACTTATGGTTGATTCATGTTGTTGTATTGCAGAAACAAATACAATATTGTAAAGCAACTATCTTCCAATTAAAAAAACTAATAAAATGCAAAGTTCAGAAGAAAAAAATAAAATATTACATAAGAAAAATAAAATTAACCTCTGAATGGGTAGACTAATGCCCCTCCCTAATTTGGGTGGGCCGCATCCAATCAGTGAGGCCATGAATAAGACTAAGAGAGCTCCTCTTTGTCTTGAACTAAGGCAAAGGTTTTTTTCCTGCCTTCAGCCAGATCAGCTCTACCTGGCTATCAAGTTTGTTGGCGTTCCACCCGAAACTCACGCCTTCAGCTCTGCTTAGTCACGAGCTCGCCCATTGTGAATCTTGGAACTTGTCAGCTTCCACAACTGTGTGAGCCAAATCCTGATAATGAATAAATGAATAGTCTTCTGGTTTTGTTTCTCTGGAGAAACCCAATACACTCATGTCCTTAAAGTGGAGATATGGAAGTAACTGTTCCTCTTCCCTTGCAGTATTCAGAGAAGTTTGCCTTGTACTATAGCCATTTCATGAATGCTCCAGATGGCACTAGTGGTAAAGAACCTGCCTGCCTAGTGCAGGAGACTTAAGAGATGCGAGTTTGATCCCTGGATCAGGAAGATCCCCTAGAGGAGGGCATGGCAACCCACTCCAATATTCTTGCCTAGAGAATCCCATGGACAGAGGAGCCTGGCGGGCTACAGTCCAAGGGGTTGCAAAGAGTTGGACAAAACCAAAGTGACTTGGCACACACTCATGTGTATCACTTGTCTTTCTGCAGTAGACACTGGACTTGGAATCAGAAAACTAATTTGAGTACTAACTGACATAAATTTAATCTTGGGAAAACTGCAAGAACCTTTAACCTTCAGTTTTCCCATCTGCCAGATTTGGACAATAACACCTATATAAAGCATAATGGTTTTTAGAAATAAATGACATAATTAAAGGAAGTGTCCAGCTGATACCTAGTAAACAGTAGGGGCTTAATGAATGTTTGTAAACCTAATATGGAATATAAATCAGGGCAGGGTCCAGGTTGTCTACTCTCCTGGCTACATTCCCCAAAGTGCTGGGCATAGTAGACGCTTAATAAATATTTGTGAGCAAAAATGAAATATACAGATAATAGCATTTCTTTTGGTTTTGAAAATTATACACACTGCTATGTGCATGGAATGAAGTGTGAATGAACACACTGACCAAATAATATTAAGCAACAGTACACAGCATGTGATCTCAGCACAAAAATGAGCAATTGGGAGAGACAAGTATAGTCTGCTAGGAAGAAGAATTTAACATCCTGCTGATAAAAGTGTAATCTTCAAGATAAATGACAGGCCCGATGCTGCGTGGATGGATGTGTGGTAGGAGAGATTTTCTATCGTCTTCAAAAAAACTTAAATCGAAGTTGAAGCTGGTGATTTCTTAAATGTTATTGACATGAACTCAAGTGAGCATGCCATATTTCACTATTATCACTAAAGATCACTTCTCAATGCAAAGTCATCTGCTGACGATGTGGGGAAAGTAATATTTGTATCTCATATCTGAGAATTTTCAGGGCCAATGATTTTAGTTTACCCTCTGCTTTAACTATTCATATGAACTGTATCTACATCAAATGAAAATAACTTTCTGTGATGTCACAAAAACAGATTTTTTGGAATCCTTGAGTGATTTTTTAGCCACAGAGAAAGACACAGAGCACTAAGTCCTGATTCCAGTATTATAATATTTTCTGTATGGCCAGCAAAATTTGAAGTCAGTGAAAAGAAAATGCCCCTTAGAGTCATAAAATAGAAGTATATAAATTCTTTAATATTCTCCATTCCGTCCATTTTAAGAAAACCGAGACCCAACAAGAATATGAAACTTTCCAATATTTACAGGACTCATTTGCAATATGGTTCCAATTATCTGATACATTTATTCATTCTTTCAGAAAATACTAATCAAGAATCACCTTGTGACAGGCATTGTCTAGAAGCTGAAGACAGAGGGAGAAAGAACAATCTCACATGAAACTTATACTTTAAAAGACAGAATCAAACAAGTAAATAAGAGAGTCTTAGATAATGAGAAGTCCAATGAAGGTAACAATTCAGGGTGATATATCAGAGAGTGATGTGGATGCCTCCAGAGAAGGAGTGAGTTGTCAGCAAAGAACTCTCCCAAGAAAGCGACATCCGTGCTTAATCAGTGATCACAAAGAATCAGTCTTGGGAAGACCCGGTGAAGGGTATTCTAGACAGGGAAACATCAAGTGCACGGTCTTTAGAATGGCATACATTTGACAAATTTAAGGCACAAAGGGAGCACCAGTGGGGCTGAAGCATGCAGCTGAAGAAGTCAGTAGCATCAGACTGAGGTCTTACAGCCTAGAGGAGGAACTGGAATTTTATTTGAAATGCAAAGGACACTCCCAGTGCAGCGCTTTCACAGACCAGTGTTCCCCATTATCATGAGGCTGAACTTTCTCTGGCAACGAATGGCTCTACTTCTGGAAAAATAACTAAAAAGCAGGTTTGGCGCCTTTGCTAGAGGATTTCGTTTATCTGTAATGCAAGGTTGTTCAGTAAGCCAAATGATTCCATAAAACAGATTCCCTTGGATGGTTCGACCCATTTAATCTACCGAAGGGGTGCCATTTGTTTCCCCTGGGCCGATGCAGGGTTGTCTGTCCAATCTGGACGTTATGCAGTCGTCTGGGAAGCAAAAGCCCAGCGACTGAGACACGATGGATGGCTTACCTCGGAGGAGTACACTTTTCTCAATGAATCTGCATCAGCAACACCAAGCCTTCCAGCGTCTTCTCTGGAACACAGTCCAACTCGACAGGCTCCTTAGAGACAGGAGTAGTTTCTGCTCACATTTTTCCTACCTGAGAAACAGAGAGAGACAGCTCTGTTTTAAATCAAGCCCCCAGTCCAAGGCTTGCCTCTATCTTATAATGGAAATTAAATGAAACAAGTGAAAGTTGTTTTGATTTACACCCAAAGGTTTAAGGCATTCAGTGAACAACTGGGGGAAGTTGGTGATCCTGGGAGTGCCAAGTCCAGGTACTATATCAGGTCACCTTTTTAGTTCTTTGTTACAGAAAATAGGATCCATTTTCTACCAGAATCCCATCCATCAGAATTCCTCCACAACCTTAATTCAATCTCAAGATGAGGATCTATTTCATAAATCTTTTTTCCATCTCTCTCTGCCGAGCAAAGAGAGGAGAAGACAAGGATCAGGAAGCATGCCTGTTAGGCTCGGGTCAGCCTGATGTAAGAGAAGAGACCTTCCCTTGTGTAGTTCTACTGATTCTGCAAAACTTTATGTTCAATCTCATATCTCAGAGGTAAATCAGACATCAAATAAAAATAGTGATAAATGCCAGGAATTAGCTATAAAACAATATCCTATGGGACGAAACAACAATGATGATAGCAAAGTATTGTTTATTAAGCTCTAAGTGGTAACCATGCTTTTGAACTGTGATGTTGGAGAAGACTCTTGAGAGTCCCTTGGACTGCAAGGAGATCCACCCAGTCCATCCTAAAGGAGATCAGTCCTGGGTGTCATTGGAAGGACTGATGCTGAAGCTGAAACTCCAGTACTTTGGCCACCTCATACGAAGACTTGACTCATTGAAAAAATCTCTGATGCTGGGAGGGATTAGGAGCAGGAGGAGAAGGGGATGACAGAGGATGAGATGGCTGGATGGCATCACTGACTCGATGGACATAAGTTTGAGTAAACTCTGGGAGTTGGTGATGGACAGGGAGGCCTGGTGTGCTGTGATTCATGGGGTCGCAAAGAGTCGGACACGACTGAGTGACTGAACTGAACTGAAGTGGTAACCACCATATTAAAAGTGCATTTGATACATTTTCTCATTTATTCCTCAACATGACCTTGTGAAACTGATGGTCTAGAAAGTGGTAAAAGCAGAATCCCAATCTTTTCAATTGCAAGGCCTATAGTCTTTTTTTTTTTTTTTTTCCTAAGAGATCTTAGTTCCTGAACCAGGGATTGAACCTGTGTCCCCTGCAGGAGTGCAGAGTCTTAACCACTGGGTCACCTGGGAAGTCCCTCAAGGCCTATACTCATAACCAAAATTGGAAAATATATTAGGTATAAGCTTTTTATTTGAAAGGAAAAATTAATTCTATTTGCAGAGGGTACACACATTGGAAACATGAATGATTATTTCCTGCTCTATCCCTTATATCAGAAGTCAGCAAACTACAGTCTGTGAGCCAAATTGACTCCTCCATCTGATTTTGTAAATAAAGTTTTATTGGAATACAGCCCTGCCCATTTGTTGATATATTGTCTATGGCAGTCTTTATGCTAAAGTTGAATATTTGAATTTATGTTGAATTATGAAATAAATGTTGAATATTCAACAACAAAGTTGAATAGTTGCAACAAAAACCATCTGGACCACAGTGTCTAAAATATTTATTTTCTGGCCCTTTACAGCAAATATTTGTTGACCCTTGCCCTATATTTCCAATAATTTCCTTTAGATCTTTATCTTAACGGCTGTCAGTCCGAGGGCATCCCTGCCACAAACAAATGACTACACAAGACAGATATCTTGTGTGCTATGGCAGAGGCTGTTGGTGTCCTGGTAAGATTTCCTTCCTCTCCCTACTGTTGTGGAGTTTGGTTCTCAGCAGCTTACAGAGGCATCCTGACTGGGGTCACCCTCCTGGAAATGCTGGTCAGCTTGCAGCCTCCTTCCAGGGAAGCCCACAGCCAATGACTGACTGGTATGGGATATAAAACAACGCGCAACCTTCTTCAAGGTGGAACAAGTACATGGTGCCATGATCCATAGCTCCCTGTGGGTCCAGGCTTAGACCAGGCTTCAGTATCTTTGAAGAGCTTCTTCCCCTACCCCATCCTGCTTTCCTCATTCCTGCTCAGGTTTTACCTGCAGCACTATATCAAATCCCTTACAGAAGTATCCTTTTCTTAAACTCTGCTTCTTAATTACAAACGTAAGACAGATGGCACATGAACACAGGGAGGAGCATGTTCATGTACAAGCCAAGAGAAATGTGCGGAAAAATGTGTATTATGTCACAATGTGATCAAGTTGGGAAGCTGGTATAGAAGAGGAATTTTTTTTTCCCTCTATCCTCTTAGATTCAGTAATGAGAATCTGCAAACCAAACTGACAAATGACCAATTAACCAGAGCAAAGGGTTTATTTTGTAGCACATGAGAGCTAACAAAAGAGGTAGCTGGCTCCTTAAATGGTTCAAGTTAGAGGCTTATATACCTAATTTAGTAAAGGAAAGGGGGTGGGGAGGAGAAAAGATGCTTTTAAGAACAAATATGAAAAAAAAAAAAAGAACAAATATGGGATTTTTTTTTTTCAACAAAAGATAAATGGTTTTTTAGAAGACCTATCGGGAGATAAGAAAACCTGTAATGTTTGTCTAGACAAATAGGAATGGACTTCTGTCTACTTTAAGGCCATAAAACTCCCTGAGAAAAGGAATTGGGGGGTAGGTTTTATTCTCATTCCTCCTTCTTGGAAAGATCTCCTCTGAAAAAAGAATTTATGGTAGCTTTATGTCCCAGAAGTTGCTGCTTAAGGGAAACTCCAAGAAGGCTTCATTCTTGGCCTATTGGTTCTCAGAGTCCTTCATCGCGAAATAACCCACATGCCAAAGTAGCGTGTTCTGATCACTGTCCAGTGATAAACTGTCCAGTTGATAAACTCTGGAGATCCGAGTGAATCCCCAGATTGGAAGGGAGAATTAGGAGAAAGGCGAGGTGCCACTCACTGTCTGGTGCTCTGCTGCTCTACGCTGGTGTGTTTTCTGTGCAGAGGACAAACCCAGAGGAAATCCCAGTTCCTTCCTTTGCCCACCAGCGACACTGACTCTCACCCACAGGACAGCACATCTGGCCCCAGTCTTAGCAGCTATACAAGGGCGTGCATGCTCGGTCATGTCCATCTCTTTGCAACCCCATCCATCGGATTCACCAGGCGAGAATTCTGGAATGGGCTGCCATTTCCTCCTCCAGGGGATCTTCCTGCCCCAGGGTTCGAACCTGAGTCTTTGGCATCTCCCGCATTGGCAACCAGATACTCTACCACTGAGCCACCTGGGAAGCTCCTTAGCAACTATAAATGCCCCTCAAAGCTTGAGAACTTTGCATCAGGGTGATTTCACTGACTGCTCTTGCAAGCTTTGCCAGTCTACATCTCCATCAGCAGAGGACTCACAAAGGACAGCAAATGACAACTGAACACAAAAGAATGGTCCGTTTAAAAATATGTTTTGGAACTCCCCTAGTGGTCCAGAGACTAAAACTTTACCTGCCAATGTAAGGGGTGCAGGTTCCTGTAGCTAAGACCCCTTGTGCTTTGGGGACAGAAAAACAAAATATAAAACAGAAACAATGCTGTAACACATTCAATAAAGACTTTAAAAATAGCCCACATCAAAAATATCTTTTTTTAAAAAAGTTAATAAATGTATGGCAGAGGCCAACACAATAATGTAACTATCCTCCAATTTAAAAAAAAATGTATTTGTATCTGATTCCTATCCTGACATGTTTCTTCTCACTGAACCTGGGAAGTTTGCTGCAGTGAAGAAAATAACAGTTTTCCTCTTTGAAACAAGTACACAATGTGTCACATGGTTTTTAGCTAAACTGTGTTGTTGATTGTTTTGCTTACATATCTGAGGCCTAAAAAAAAAAAAGATAACCTTCTTGGGGTTCCTGTCTCCTATAATAATCACCCCACCACCACACCCTGAGAGAAACTATACCCAGCCTCCAGCACACTCACACTCCCCAGGACTGACCCACTGGAAGGTCCATTAATAAACACCCCGAGGCACTCTCTTTAGCTGAACAATTAAGAAAAATTTCTAAGAGACTGAACTATGTGTGACCTAAATTGGCTTTAAAAATGCTTTTCAGAGCAGAGGGAACAGCATTTGCAGCATAATCACTTTCCACCTTGACATTAATTATGCACCATGGTGTTCAGAGAGCACCTCTGAGCCAGGAAAATAAGTGTTTGTAAAGTAAACATGTCAAGCAAGGCAGAACATTGTAAAGTGAAGAAAATATTAAATACAATCTGTTATGATCCATTTCTCTGCTCTTCTTTTCTTCATAAATCTCCTACCTTCAACTTACACAGGGACGGCATTTCCCTCTTCAAAGAGAGATGAGATGACTCAACAATGCTTACAGTTTGGATTTCTTGAAAGACAAAAAAAAGAAAAGAAAAGGAGGTGCTTTTTTCCACTTTGCGATTGAAAAGAAAGGGGGGCTTGCTGATTTAAAGAGCCCCACAGCCTTAGGGAAGCTTTAGAAAGCACTCCCAATAGGAACAATTCCGTTTCTCTCCAGCCACAGGAACTGTAATTTCATTCCCCTTTCTTCATCATCAAGGACCTTTGCCCGACGACAGGGTGCTAGCAGCTTCTGAACTTACCTTCTTCCTGATCCTCACTTGTTCGTTTAGTGTCATTAGCCCTCTTTGGTGGCATCTTCATGAACAGACATAAATAAAAGTTCAGCACCACAAAAGATTCCAGCTTCAGCAAGAGGTTTAGTGAGAATATCCCACTGTTCGTAAGGAGAAAGCCTAAGATAGTATCCAAAATATTCAGATGTTTCCATGGTTTTCAAAATAATTTTTAGCCACTCCAACCAAATCTTATGACGAAGCCCGATTTAAAACAGAGAGCTTGCGAGCACTAAAAGCAGTGCATCCCCTGGGTTGAGCTGGGTAGCCCACCTTGTATACAGAGCCAGCACTCCATACTGTGTGGGTAAATCCAAGGAGCTCTCAGAGTGTCTTCGAAACTCAGTTTACAAGTCAATGACTTAATCCAATCACAACATGTTTTTGCCTTCTGGATAAAGAGGTTATGCGCACTGACAACAGGTCTATAAAAACCATCTCCTTCTAAAACCATTCTACAGAATGGTTACTTCTTTAGCTATACCTGTGAGCAAAACATCTCTGCCAGAAATCTCACCTTGATAGAATCTATGAGCATATTAGAAAATCGTAACATTAAAAATAGAAAAAACGAAGATAGACCTTATTTCTGATGAACCTCTCAAATTTTTGAAAGCAGGCAAAGCTCTCTAGAGGTCAAAATATTTACATTTTCTTTGAGAAGGAAACTGAAAAGTACTCAAGAGCTGTGAGTGATAACTGGAGGATACAAAGTGACCACAAAAAGCAGTTCAATGGGGTCAAGTGTAGAGTATCTAGGATACAAAAAGATAATCTACTCATCGGTAGATAGACCAGTCCATAAGTAAGAGACGAACAGGATAAACTTATGTTTAGTTAGAAAGGAATCAGGAAGAAACTGAATTGCATCCATATGTTTGATATTCTACTAAGAAGTAGATTGCTCAGTTTTGCTCCAAGAGCAAAATGAGTGGTGTTTATGATGCCAGATTTTACACTAATGTAAGCAAGTCTTTCAAACTAGAGTTGATAAAACAAACTTGAGAGGTATGAAGTTTCTAATACTGGTGGTATAAAATCAAATGCATAGATACCTAATGAGGATTCTTGGATCATTTCCAGTGCTTGGTATAATGCTGGAGAAGGTGTGGAGAAAGGGAACCCTACTAACTGTGGGGTGGGAACGTAAATTGGTACAGCCACTATGGAGAAAAGTGTAGAGGTTCCCAAAAAACTAAAAATAGAGCTACCATATGACCTAGAAAATCCACTCCTATGCATGTATCTGGAGAAAATCAGAATTCAAAAGGATGCATGCACTCAATGTTAATGCAGCACTATTTACAATAGCCAGGACATGGAAGCAACCTAAATGTCCATCAACGGAGGAATGGATATGGACTATTACTCAGTCATAAAAAGGAATGAAACAGTGTCATACACAGAAAGGTGTGTGCCATACACAGAGGATGTACCTAGAAGTTGCCATACAGAGTAAAGTAATTCAGAAAGAGAAAAATAAATATTGTATAATATCACTTACATGCAGAATCCAGAAAAACAATACAGATGAACTTATTTCCAAGCAGAAATAGAGTTACAGATGTAGAGATCAAACCTATGGTTACCAAGTGGGGAGGGGCGGGGGGGGCGGGGATGAATTAGGAGACGGAGGTTGACATATATACACAGCAAAGTGAAGTGAAGTGAAAAGTCGCTCCGTGGTGTCGACTCTTGGCAACCCCATGGACTGTAGCCTGTAAGGCCCCTCTGTCCTTGGAATTCTCTAGGCCGGAATACCGGAGTGGGTAGCCGTTCCCTTCTCCAGGGGATCTTCCCAACCCAGGGATCGAACCCAGACCTTTTGCATTGCAGGCGGATTCTTTACCATCTGAGCCACCAGGAAAGCCCCATATCTATATTACTTTGTATAAAACAGGCTAACTAATGCAAACCTACTGTAGAACACAGGGAACTCTACTCAATGCTCTGTAGTGACCTAAATGGGAAGGAAATCTAAAAAGTACAACTGATTCACTTTGCTGCACAGCAGACATTAACACTACACTGAAAAGCAACTATACACTTATTAAAATTAATAAAAACAGAAAAATTTTAAAGTCCTTTCCAATGCTCAGTATATATGTATTCTAATTTGCATTAAGTATGTTAAAAGATAAATTGAGACACTTCAATAATTTGCATTAAGTATGTTAAAAGATAAATTGAGACACTTCAAAGTTTTAAGTGTTTATTTGAATGAAAATGAGTTCCAATAAAGCAAAACCATATTGGAAATGGTAGAAGTGCTCCTCCAGTGAGAGGTGGCAAAAGACTTTATAGAGAAAAGGCAGAAGCAAAGCAAGGAAATTATTGTCTCCAGGTTAAAGCTTGGTTAGCCATCTATGATTGTTGTCCTTTTCAGGGTTAGATGTGTAACCTTGAGGCATTTAAAGCTTATATTTTGATTGGCTTACTTGTAGATGCCAAGGGATTAGAAACACCTCAGTCTAATGGCCTTCTTGTTTAATAAATTTAACAAGTATTAGTGGAAGTCAAAACATCCTATCAAATGTCATTATTAAAATGTTCATAAACCACCAACAGTGCTCAAAGTCTTCAACAACTTGAGGAATGCAGCAAAATCCACATATATTATAACAAAGGAAACACTTAGGAGCATGATCAGGAACTGTGATGTGACCTGCCAAATGGGTGTAAATTGGATTTTCTGTCAACATTTAAACACCTCATATCTGGTCACAGTACATCTTGTGTACAAGAACAAGGATAGTAATTATATACATCTTTTTTTTCAAATAAACATATATCTGAAGTTGTTTTCCAAGCTAAAATTCACACCTTCAATTATAGGGAACACACACACACACAGGCAAAGAGCGTTAAACCATAGGCCCTCAGAATTAGTTTGGTTTTTTCCCTCACACTGTTTAACTTTGCCTAAAAAGCTCTGTGTGGTCTGCTTATTGTTTAATTTCAGTTTGGGCTCCTTTTCCCCTCTTCTGAATGCACCTCTCTTCTATTCAGACTTCAGCTCCCAAGTAAAATATATCTTCCTAAAATAAGCCTTTCCTAAACATCCAGTTTAAAGATGTACCCCCTTATTTATTACTTATTTGTTCTTGTTTTTGCCTAAATAATTGATTTATTTTCTTAATCTCTGAGTCTGTGCTAGATTAAGAGTTCCATATTTGTTTTGTTCACTATTATAAATTCAAGACCAAAACCACAAGAAGCCTCAATAAATACTTGGAGGGAAAATGAACAAGTTCAGAAGCACAAGGAGAACCTTGTTGCTGAGGTTGATTATAGAAAGTCTTTTTTTTTTTTTTTAGCATTTCAAAATTTATAACCATTATTTTCAAATGCTTTCCAAAAAAACTAATCCCTCTTCTCATTTTAAAAGTGTAATTGTAAGCAATAATAAATCGAATAACATGTTTTTGTTGATGTTGTGCTAGGTATTGTGTGGTATATCAGTAAATGTACACTCTGTATATATAATTTGTGTTCAAACAACTCACTATAAAATTAAGCAATGAATGAAACTTGACAGGTAGGAAACCTGTCACCATGGTTCCAATAGGAGAGGTAAGACAAAGCTATGTTCCTAAGTCTTCAGGAACATACATATATACATGTATGTAATTATATACTCCCATAATATACATAATATACCCTATGTATTTTATACGGTAAGTATGTGAAGGGCTAAGGCAAGGCAGTATATAATAAGCACTACATGAAAATTATAAAATAATTGGATAATACACATAACTTTTTAGTGGATCCATAGTCTTCAACAATATACTTATTTCAAGCAAATTTTCAAAAATGTTTATAAATCCCAAAACACATAATTTCGTTTCTTTACTGTCATCTGCCACATTTATCATCTTCACTGTTTTAACTAGTTGTTGTTCTTAGTCCCTAAGTCGTGTCTGACTCTCTGTGACCCTCTGGACTGTAGTCCTCCAGGCTCCTCTGTCCAGGAGATTTCCCTGGCAAGCATACTGGAGTGGGTTGCCATTTCCTTCTCGAGGGGATCTTCCTGACCCAGGAATCAAACCCATGTCTCCCGCATCGGAAGGCGGATTCTTTACTGCTGAGACACCAGGGAAGCCATTTTAACCAGTATTTGGCATTAAATTCATTATAGCAGCAGTCCCCAACCATTTTGGCACCAGGGACCACTTTCATGGAAGACCGTTTTTCCATGGGCCAAGGTTGTTGGGGGTGGGGGGCGGGGGGCAGATGCAGCTGAACAACTGAAGTTCATCAACTCACTTGCCATTGAAAAACCTACCACCAGGTGCAGCTTAATTGTCACTTGCCACTCACTGATAGAGTTTTGATATGAATCTGCAAGCAACTGATTTATTATGGTCTCTGTGCATTCAAACCTCTCTGCTAATGATAAGCTGTATTTGCGGCCTCAGCTCCACCTCAGGTCATCAGGCGTTAGACTCTCGTAAGGAAGGCACAACCTAGACCCCTTGAATGTGTGGTATTTACAGCCGCTCCCCATCACTTGCATTACCACCTGAGTCCCGCCTCTTGTCAGATCAGCGGTGGCATTAGAATCTCATGGCAGTGGGAATGCAGATGAAGTGTCTTTGCTCTCTTGCCTGTTGTTCACCTCCTACTGCGTGGGCACAGGCCACAGACCTAATGGACCACAGGCCTGCCCATGGCCTGGGGTTGGGAACCTTCGCATGAGAGGAAGAACCCTTAGGAAGGCTCCTGCCTTGGATGTCGGATGAAACTTTCCAGAGGACGTGAAGGCTGAGATCTCGGTGCGACTCTTCAGGAGAGGAGGTAGAGGGGAAAGTTTTCCAGGCAGAAAGAACTACTGCCAAAGTGAAGAGTAAGAAAGATTACAGCTTCTTCCAGAAACTGAAAAAAATTCAATGGTTGGAACGCAGTGTGTTTGGGGTTGATAAGCAGCAGCAGTGGCAAATGATGAAGGCAGAGTTATCAGCAAGGGCCAAATCTGAAAGCTAATTTAAACCAAGTTCAGAGTCTGGAGGACTTTAGCAACAAAAAGTTGCTTCAGAATATGGCACAAGCAGGAACGGGGACTGTTTCTTGCTAAGAAAACTCTTTCTTCATAATAAATGATGTTTAATAAGCTTTTTGAAAATCTGAAGCCAACATGGCAAAATGTTATGATTTACTCAAATTGAATAGTGTTTTAATAGTTTTCTTTATACTTTTATGGTGTGTTTAAAATTTACATAATAAAAACTTAATGGAAGCACAGACTGAAGCATAAATCAAATTAGTCCAATAAATAAGAGCCTCCACTTTCTGCTTTTATACCTCCTGTATTGTTACTGTGAGGAAAGTCACATGAAGCCAAGACAATGGGCCTCACTTTAACTCTTAGAAAGCAGAGCCTTTATAGATTAAAGACTGCCTGTCAAGGCAAAGCCGAAATACTGATAGGATTTCTTGCTTACAACAATTCACAATGTTTCCTAATGTATATTAGGAGGAAAGAGTCATACAAAAATCACAGAAAAGGTAGTTGGATATGCCAATAATATACCTCAAAGTGTGTATCTGCCTACTGCACATCTTTCTTACATAAGCATCTACTCACTGATATGGAGGAATCATTTCCACCTCCTGACAAGAATTCTGGCCTCCCGTGACCAGGAGGAGATACTGTTCAGAACAAAATTTGCCACCCTCAAATTTCTCTTTGGAATGTGGATTATTTTGAGCATTAAACAATCAAAAGTCTAGAGTGCCAGGAAGCATTTAACATGAGGCTTCCTGTGTGCTGTTTTGGATCTGTCAGGAATCCTCTGGCCCTTATTAATTCCTGAATATTCAGGAATTAAGAAAAATTAAGAGGAATTAAGAAGAGGGGCTGAGGAATCCAGGCATTTCCTTCGTTAGTTTTTCAATATGGTGAAAAATAACTATTTACGACCCTCTTTTCATATGGATTGCCTCTTGGCCTTATGGCCTCTATTGCTCCTGGCTTCCTTGGTAAACTTGTAAAGTCTGGTCTCTTGATCTTTATCTAAAGAAGCTACTGGCATATATACTCTTACAGAATTCAACAAAGCACCTTTGCTCCATCAGAGCTTGGGTCCCCGTGTCTTTTTTTCTTTTTTCCTTTCTTTGTTTCTCTCTCTCTCTCTCTCTCTCTCTCTCTTTCTATTTCTGGCTGATTCCCTGGAACGCGAAAGCCGGCTGCGTAACCTGGGGAATATTAGCCTCTTTCCCTCTTTCACTCTCTCATCGTTGACTCCAGACCACCAGGTTCCAGTCCAACAAAGGACCAACTCAGGGGACTCAGGAAGTTTTACTTTTTACATCTCCCTTTACTGTCTAAAGAATGAAGACAGAGGACCTGTTCTAGGAAGAGAGCTATCACCATAGAGAATTATAGTGTGAACTAGGTGTGATAGATGAGAAAGAACCTAGTAAGTTTGTTAAAATTCCTCTCTCTGTCCCATTGTCTCTGCGTGGCCCAGCAAACATTTATTTACCAAACATTTACTTTTATATTCCATGTCAATTGCCTTCATCCACTTTGAAGTCCCAGAGACCTCTACACCCAAAATTCTCTTTTGTCTTTAGCTGAAGATGCTATTTAAGGTGAATATTTCAACCATTTTGGTAAATTACTCAGTTTTCCTGGGTCACTTCCATATATATATACATATATAAAATCAAACATTTGTTTGATTTTCTTCTGTTAATCTGTTTCATGTCTACTTAATTCTTACACCAGCCAGAAGAACCTAAAAGGGTAGAGGAAAATATCTTCTTCCCCAACAATATATAGAAAATCATGTGCTAGCCTTTCACTCCAATTCTAATCTCAGGTTTCTATTCCTTCTCCAGGGATACATGTTCATTGTTCAGTCACTTAGTTGTGTTGGCTCTTTATGACCCCATGAACTGTGGCACGCCAGGCTTGCCTGTCCTTCAACATCTCCCAGAGTTTTCACAAACTCAAGTCCCTTGAGTTGGTGTTGCCATCCAACCATCTCATCCTCTGTCGCCCTCTTCTCCTCCTGTTCTCAATCTTTCACAGCATCAGGGTCTTTTCCAGTGAGTCAACTCTCTGCATCAGGTGGCCAAAAGATTGGAGCTTCAGCTTCAGCATCAGTTCTTCCAGTGAATATTCAGAGTTGATTTCCTTTAGGATTGACTGGTTTGATCTCCTTGTTGTCCAGGGGACTTTCGAGAGTCTTCTCCAACACCACAATTCAAAAGCATCAATTCTTCAGCGCTGAGCCTTCTTTATGGTCCAATTCTCACATCTGTACGTGACTACTGGGAAAACCATAGCTTTGACTATACGGACTTTTGTCGGCAAAGTGATGTCTCCACTTTTCAATACACCATCTAGGTTTGTCATTGCTGGGAAAGATTGAAGGTGAGAGGAGAAGGGGAAGATAGAGGATGAGATGGTTGGATGGATCACCGACTCAATGGACACGAGTTTGGGTAAACTCCGGAGTTGGTGATGGACAGGGAGGCCTGGCGTGCTGCAGTCCATGGAGTCACAAAGAGTCAGACACGACCGAGCGACTGAACTGAACTGAACTAGGTTTGTTATAGCTTTCCTTCCAAGGAGCAAGCAACTTCTAATTTTGTGGCTTCAGTCACAGTCTGCAGTGATTTTGGAGCCCAAGAAAATAAAATCTGTCACTGTTTCCATTTTTTCCGCATCAATTTGCCATGAAGTGATGAGACCAGATGCCACGATCTTTGTTTTTTAATGTTGAGTGTTAAGCTAGCATTTTCACTCTCCTCTTTCATCCTCATCAAGAGGTTCTTTAATCCTCTTCACTTTCTGCCATGAAACTGGTATCATCTGCATATTTGAGACTGTTGATATTTCTCTCAGCAATCTTGATCCCAGCTTGTGAGTCATCCAGCCTGGCATTTTGCAAGATGTACCCTGCATATAAGTTAAACAAACAAGGTGACAATATACAGTTTTGATGTGTTCCTTTTCCATTTTGAACCAGTCCATTCATTGTTCCATGTTCAGTTCTAACTGCTGCTTCTTGTCCTGCATACAACAAACTGTGGAAAATTCTTAAAGAGATGAGAATACCAGACCATCTTACCTATCTCCCGAGAAACCTGTATGCTGGACATGAAACATGTACAGCCAGTGTTTTTCCATTAAAATGTGCTTCTAACATAAGAAAAAGTCAAAGACACGAGATGAGAATCATGCCTCTGGTGGGTGAGCTTGTCCTGTGGAACATAGCTTGGTCTCCTCATTTCAGGCAGCTCCTTCCTGTTTCCTCTAACAAATTTAGATCTGAGCTTCAGGGAATGAAGATTAGATGTCCTTCTTTAGAAGCAGTATCACGGCATTCTCAGCATTTAGCTGTAAAATTACCCAACTGCTTAACAGTCCTCAAACCATCCACGGCATTCCAAGGTCATCTCTACCACCCAGTTGTTGCTCTTCAGTCACCAAGTTGTGTCCAACTCTTTGTAACCCCATGGACTGTAGCATCCCAGGCTTTCCTGTCCTTCATTGTCTCCCAGAGTTGGCTCAAACTCATGTCTATTGAGTTGGTGATGTCTTTCAGTCATCCTCTGTCACCCCCTTCTTCTCCTGCCCTCAAGCTTCCCCCAGCATCAGGGTCTTTTCCACTGAGTCAGTTCTTTGCATCAGGTGGCCAAAGTATTGGAGTTTCAGCTTCAACTTCAGCATCAGTCCTTCCAATGAACATTCAGAGTTGATCTCCTTTAAGATTGACTGGTTTGTTCTAGTAGTCCAAGAGACTCTCAAGAGTCTTCTCCAATACCACAATTCAAAAGCATCAATTCTTCAGTGCTCAGCTTTCTTTATGGTCCAACTCTTACATCCATACATGACTACTGGAAAAACCATAGATTTGACTATACAGACCTTTGTTGGCAAAGTAATGTCTCTGCTTTTTAATATACTATCTAGGTTTGTCATAGCTTTTTTTCCAAGGAGGAAGCATCTTTTAACTTCATGGCTACAATCACCATCTGCAGTGATTTTGGAGCCCAAGAAAATAAAATCTGCCACTGTTTCCACTTTTCCCCCATTTTTTGCCATGAAGTGATGGGACCAGATACCATGATCTTAGTTTTTTGAACATTGAGTTTTAAGTCAGATTTTTCAGTCTCCTTTTTCAAGACACTCTTTAATTCCTCTTCACTTTCTGCCATTAGAGTGGTATCAACTGCCTATCTGTGGTTGTTGATATTTTTCCCAGCCATCTTAATTCCAGCTTGTGATCATCCAACCCAGCATTTTGCAGAAATGATGTAAAATTAAAGAACTACTGTGGAAAAGCAGTTGGGAATGGTACCCTCAAATCCTTCTTAGTACCTTCACATTCTCAGAAATAGCACATCACAGTGCAACGTGTCCTAGGCTGTACTTCATCACACAATTTTAGAAAGAGTTGTATTCCTATCTCTCTTGCTAGAGTATGAACATCCTGAATGGACAGATTAAATAAAGATTATTCACCTTTTAAAATCCAGCAATTAACACACTGCCTGTAACAAAGCAGAAGCTCAGAAAATCTTAACAACCTCCATTGGCTTGGAACCATCTCTTTTTCCAGAAGAATTAACCTTTGTTAGAAACCATTGCTGATTCAGACATTGGCAAGAACCATTTTTTGCTCTATTGACATACAGTTCTTTCCCCATTTCAAAGGTGTTTCTTTCAAAATAAATCTGCTCAGAGCAGAGCTCAGGTGTTGACAGTCACTGGATGTATCCATTTTCATCAGTTGCAGAACATCCAAGATGGTAAGGGGTGTGAGTTGAAATTAATACAAACATTTTCCCAATGTCCCTAACACTAAGAGAGAAAAAAATCTTAAATTTTCAACATTTGGTGAAAACATAATGAATTCATAATATTCCAAGAGAAATAAGGCTTGTCTAAATAGCTTTGCCAATGGTCATGGAAATATATGCTATCCCAACCTATTTTAAACAGAAACAGAAATTTAAGAGCTCCTTTAAATGTGAATGAACTGACAGCCTGTATTTTCTGTTATTATTCTAATCATCCACCTACAAAACCACTGTGAGCTTTCCTCATTAGTTTTGCCTTTTTGGAAAAATATAGCTGTCTGAGGTAACAGAAGCAGAAGTAGCATGCTAAATTTACATGCATTCACTTCAGTTAGAGCTTTTCCCCCTTTTTCTTTTCACAAGTGTTAATGCCAGCCCTCATTATAAAAATAATAATAAATACAATAACAAATAACAATAATATAATAATAAATACTTTAAATTTAATAGGCTGAAGCATTATGACACCTATAAGCCAAGAGAATGTAAATAATCTTGCTGACAAATACAGGATACAAAGTATTCTACAAAATAAACGTCCTGACTGCCACATGCCCAAATGTACTACTCCTAATGGGAAAATGAGAGGATCTGCTTGGTGATATTTCTCAGGATTTTAATGAGAGGTAGACAGGAAGGAATAAGGGGACATTAGGTTGCATACAAACCCTTACTACTACATATACACACATATGCGTAGACAGTATATATATATATACACACACATATATAATATCTGTAAATACAAATATGTGTCTGTATGTGTGTGTGTGTGCTCAGTCATGTCCAGCTCTTTGCCACTCCATGGACTGTCGCACACAAGGCTCCTCTGTGCATGTGATTTTCCAGGCAAGAATACTGGAGTGGGTTGCCATTTCCTACTCTGGGGACAACTTCCTGACCCAGTGATTGAACCCTCGTCTCTTACGTCTCCTGCATTGGCAGGTGGGTTCTTTAACACTAGCGCCACCTGGGAAGCCCTACTCTTAGCAGTTTTTAAAAGCCAGAGGAATGAAGGTGAATCTAGAGTATAGAAGACACATTCCAGAAAGGCATTCTCTAGGAAATAGAGGGAAGAAGAGGAAAAGTCCTAAAGTCTTTCTTGACTATATGCAACTACAGTTCCCTACAGATTCTAAAATGTGATTTGGAAATGATTTTGGTTTATTTTTTTTCTAATTAACCCATATAAAAAATATGAAAACTATTTAAAGAGTAACTGTCACTTATTATCCCAATTCCCAGAGATGATTTCTGTGAACATTGTGCTGTATTTCCTTCAAGATATACATACATATGCATGTTTCATATCACTGAGATATACTGAATATATAATCTGTGTGTCCTACTTTTACTTACTTTTCCAATGCTATTAAAATATTCCTGAATATATCACTATACTGATCACTATTGTATACTCAGAGATTTGCTCAGTTTTGACTATTCCTGCTACTTCCAGTGGTTCAATTGTTTTAAGAACTCATGGGAATTCATAATCACCAAAAATTGGAAGCAAGATGTCTTTCAACAGTGATGAATAAACTGTGGTACATCTATACAAAGTAATACTATTCAGTAATAAAAGGAGTGAACTATTAAGCCACTGCAAAGACATGGATGAATCTTAAATGCATATTGCTAAGTCAAAGAAGACAGTTGAAAAAGGTGACATATGTATGATTTCTATTATATAGTATTCTGTAAAAGGGAAAACTTTAGAGATGGTAAACAGATCAGTTGTTGTCAGTTGCTTTGGGAGTGAGGAGAGGATTCAGTAGGTGAAGTAAAGAGGAACTATTTAGAGGGATGAAACTGTTCTATATGATAGCTCTATTTGTGAATACGTGACACTCTTCATTTGTCAAGACCCATGTGACTTAACAGCATGAAGATTGTATCTTAAGATGTGGAACAATAAAAATAATTTTTAAAACTATCATCTAGGAGGTCAGGGATCCCATGATGGAAGGCAGACTGTGGCAAAACAATGCATGAAATAACTTCATTGAAGGGGATGGGGTAAATTTTCTGCCCTAAGTACCTTTGATAGAGTCTTTAAAGGCATCTGCTATATAGCTCAGGAAACCCTACTCAGGGCTCTGTGGTGAAATAAATAGGAAGGAAATCCAAAAAAGAGGGAATATATATACAAATAACTGATTCACTTAACTGTGTAGCGGAAGCTAGCAAAACATTGTAAAGCAACTATACTCCAATAAAAATTAATTTAAAAAATACTGAAGGCAAAACGAACCATACATAAGCACTGTGGTCTTACTGATAAAACTGTTTCCATGGGAATAAGAAGTGACATTTCTGAAACCACTACACATGAACAATTGGAATTGAAGAATTAAGTAATGAATGGTGGGTGTTAAGAATCAGATTTATTACTGCTCTAATGGGAATTTACCAATAAACATGGGGCTGGAGGCTAAAGTGATCTGTCTCTTAATAGATTAGAGTTGGAGACATCAATATGAATTCATGTTTATCTTAATATAAATATAGGTGGTTACATTTAGAAATATGTATAGATATGTGTATATATGTGAGTTAACACCCACACATATATTTCTTTGCTCCATCAGCTGAGAGGGCCTAGAAGTACTAACACCGTGGTAGAAACAAGCCCAGATCTTGTTTTCTAACATCCTTTTTCACTAAAAGGAACAAAGACTCCTTCACTGGGACAGAAAACATACAAGGTGAGTCTGGAGTATCCAGTAGTGCCAGAAAGTAAAGAAGAAAAAAAAAAAAAACATAATGATTGGGTATGTCAAAAGGACACAGGAACCAACTTAAAAATCTCCCAAAGCTGGAAAAATTTGAGCAATAAAATAAAGTACTATTGGATCGTAACCAAAGAGTATAAAATAAGTATCTATTAATTCAGACTGTTATAAATAAATAAGTGAATATATTAATAGAGGAAACTAGGCACATCTTCCATGGAGGAAAAAAGTCCAAATAATTTATGTAAATAATCTGTCCTCAAGATAGATGCATAATTCCCTATTCTTCCTAGTGACTCTCTTCCAAAGAGTAAGGTATAGAAAAGGGGGGGTGGGGAGAAAGAGTGACTTTAGGATGGAAAAATCTGACAAACACTGCCTCAGCAATGTAATCAAGTTCAATATCAACAGTGATAAGTCATGTTGATAGCACATACCCTAAATATGACGTGACCAAAATGGACTTTCCTTCTGTGATTTTCAGCCCCCAAACCCACAACCTAAGTCTAATCATGAGAAAAACATTGGAGAAATTCTAACAGAGGACAATTTTACTTTAACAAGAGACCAGTCCTTCTCAAAACTGTCAAGGTCATCAAAATCAAAGTAAGTCTGTGCAATTCACAGGTGAGAAGAATCTAAAAAGACATGACCACTAAATGCAATATGATATCTTGGATGGGATCCTGGACAGAAAAAAGTTATGTGCAGGCAAGCTCAGTCGTTTCCGAGTCTTTGCAACCCCATGGACTGTAACCCACCAGGCTCCTCTGTCCATGGGATTTTCAAGGCAAGAATACTGGAGCAGGTTGCCATATCCTACTCCAGGGGATCTTCCCAACCCAAGGATCAAACCCGCATCTCCTGAGTCTCCTGCATTGGCAGGTGGATTCTTTACCACTGTGCAACCTGGGCAAGTGAAAGTGAAAGTGATTCAGTCGTGTCCGACTCTTTGTGACCCCATGTCCATCTCCAGGCCAGAATATTGGAGGTGGTAGCCTTTCCCTTCTCCAGGAAATCTTTCCAACCAAGGGATCAAACCCAGTTCTCCCACATTGCAAGTGGATTCTTTACCAGCTGAGCCACAAGGGAAGCCCAGGAATATTGGAGTGGGTAGCCTATCCCTTCTCTATTGAATCTTCCTGACCCAGGAATAGAGCCGAGGTTTCCTGCATTGTATGCAGATTCTTTACCAACTGAGCTATCAAGGAAGCCTGTGCAACCTGGCAAGCCCCAAGAAAAAGGTTATTAGATAAAAAAATATGGAAATAAAGTATACATTTTAATGAATTATAATGTATGAATTCTGGTTCATTCATTGTGACAAATATTTCATTAGACAGCAAGATGTTTATGATAGGGAAAACTGGATATGCTACATATGGATGTACTACTTCTTGTAATTTTTCTGTAAATTGAAAACTGTTCTACAGTAAAAATCTGGTTTTAAAACCACTACAAATAATACTTTGGCCACAAAGTGTCATCCATGTTTCTGATTTTTTTTTTTGAGAACCACAACTAATTAAAAGCAAATGAATATTTTAAGAGGCCATAGTGCCAGTTGCTTACCATTAAGTTTGCATTAATTTACAGAGTGTCAGTGACAGTGTTTGAGAGGGTCTGGCACTCTGTAGAAGCCCCAAATAAAAGTCACTTCGATCTTGAATATCTTTCACAGAAGCCAACTATGTAAAAATGCTAGTTTTATTCAACTTGAAATGAGAATAATCTACAATAACAGAATAATGTGGTTCATGAGTGTTCAGGGTAGCATCACGCTGTGTGAATTTACACGTGGCTCTACTGCTTTCTGACTATGTGACTTTAATCTTTAGCTGCTCGAAGCTTTAATCTTTCTCAGTTGCAAAATGGCAATAATCAAACATCCTACCATAGGATTTTGAAGAAAATTAAATGAGATAATCTTGGACTGCAAGGAGATCTAACCAGTCCATCCGAAAGGAAATCAGTCCTGAATATTCATTGGAAGGACTGATGCTGAAGCTGAAGTTCTAATCCTTTGGCCACCTGATGGGAAGAACCAACTCATGGGAAAAGACCCTGATGCTGGGAAAGACTGAGGCAAAAGGAGAAGGGGGTGACAGAGGATGAGACAGTTAGATAGTGTCACTGACTCAATGGACATGAATCTGAGCAAACCCTGGGAAATAGTGAAGGACAGGGAAGCCTGGAGTGCTGCCATCCATGAGGTCACAGAGTCGGACATGACTTAGCAACTGAACACTAACAATAACAACAATGAATACAAATCAGTTAGGACCCTGACTGATATCAAGTAAGTACTTGATATTATTTCTTATTATTGGGTTTTAGACATTTACTCATTTATTGAAGAACTACTATGTGTCAGGTGCTTTGGAAGATTCTGGGGAGATGATGATGAACAAGACACAACTTCTGCCCCTAAGGAGCTTACAGTCTAGCAGTAGAGTCAGAGAAGGGCACCCGAAAGGGCAACGTTACGTGATAAGTGTGAGAATAGGCCATGAGCAGGCTGCAGTGGAAGCATATAACATGATCAAGAAAGCGTTCTTAGCAAAAGGGACAGCTAAGCCAGAATCTGAAGGTTTTATAAGATTTAGCCCAGGGGTGAGCTAATTCAGGCTCATACCTGCTTGCTGGAGCTAACTGTGTATGTGTGTGTGCTCAGTCATTCAGTTGCGTCTGACTCTGCAACCCCATGGACTATAGTTCACCAGGCTTCTCTGCTCATGGAATTTTCCAGGCAAGAATACTGGAGTGAGTTGGCCATTTACTGCTCCAGGGGATCTTCCCTAACCAGGGTTTTAACTTGCATCTCTTGTGTCTCCTGCCAACAAAGGACCTTTGCCAACAAAGTTCCATCTAGTCAAGGCTATGGTTTTTCCAATAGTCTTAAATGGATGTGAGAGTTGGACTATGAAGAAAGCTGAGCACCAAAGAATTGATGCTTTTGAACTGTGGTGTTGGAGAAGACTCTTGAGAGTCCCTTGGACTGCAAGGAGATCCAACCAGTCCATCCTAAAGAAAATCAGTCCTGAATGTTCATTGGAAGGACTGATGTTGAAGCTCAAACTCCAATACTTTGGCCACCTGATGGGAAGGCAGTGATACTGGGAAAGATTGAAGGTGAAAGGAGATGGGGACGACAGAGGATGAGATGGTTGGATGGCATCACCAACTCAATGGGCATGAGTTTGAGTAAACTCCAGGAGTTGGTGATGGACAGGGTGGCCTGGCATGCTGCTGTCCATGGGGACGCAAAGAGTCAGACACAACTGAGCGACTGAACTGAACTGAATGTCGTGTTGAGTGACATAATACTCTGGTAGCTTGAAGTCAGCCATAGTGAGAGCATTTACACCATGGAAATCCTCAAAAGCTGCAAATCATATAGGGTTATCATTACCATCTTTCTAAATTCCATATATATGTGTTAGTATACTGTAATGGTCTTTATCTTTCTGGCTTACCTCACTCTGTATAATGGGCTCCAGTTTCATCCATCTCATTAGAACTGGATCGGGTAGAGAGGGAGGTGGGAGGGGGGGATCGGGATGGGGAATACATGTAAATCCATGGCTGATTCATGTCAATGTATGACAAAAACCACTACAATATTGTAAAGTAATTAGCCTCCAACTAATAAAAATAAATGAAAATAATAATAATAATAAAATTTTTTTTAAAAAAGCTGCAAATCAGATCTCTCTCTCTTTCTCACCCCAGACAAACATTGAGCAGCACAGCCCTGCTTTAGTCAATCAAACTTGGAGAAGGTAATGCAGATAGAGGCAAGGAGCAAGATGAATTTGGGAAACTGAAAGGAGTCAGGCCTGGCTACAGTGACAAGATATCATGAAAATAGATAAGTGAAGACAAGATCAGGGTTAGAAACCAAATTAAGGTGTTTAAATTTACCCAGAGGACAACAGGGGGACACTGAAGGGCACGGAACAGGAGATGGAACCTGGTTTGCATGTAAAGAAGTTTCCATCTGGCTTCTTGAAAGGCAGATGTAAGAATGAAAATAGATATGGTGTGCTTAAAATTGTATTTGCGACATACTTGCATTTGATCATGGTCTTTTTCTCCACAGGGTAATATCATTGAAGTGTCATTATCAGTTGACAAGTCAAATGCTTATATTTTTTCTTTGTGTGGTCTACCAGGATTTCTCTTGAGCTACTTTTTTACAAACTGTCATGAAAGAGAAGAGTGTAACTTGATAATTTTGACAGTTTTAATACATTTCTAACAGCTCCTGGAATGGTTTCCTCTTCTTGACTTGTATTTATTAGGAGAGCAAAACCTGGGACTGTGAAATAAATGAAGAGGTTGTTGGGGAAAACAAGGTGAGACATAATTGTGATCTGTAGTCACTGAAGTTTTGGTGAATGGCTTTGGAAAATATTTAGGAGGGGACTTCCCTGGTTGTCCAGGGGTTAAGAATCTGCCTGCCAGTGCAGGGAACACGGGTTTGACCCCTGGTCTGGGGAGATTCCACACACTGGAGAACAACTAAGCCCGTGTGTCACAACTACTTAGCCAGTGTGCCGCAACCACTGACGTCTGCCTGCCCTAGAGACGGTGCTCTGCAACAAGAGAAGCCGTAAGAATGAGAATCCCACACGCCAAAACTAGAGGGGCCCCTGCTCTCTGCAACTAGAGTGTCTACGTGCAGCAAAGGAGACCCAGCATAGCCGAAAATAAATAAAACTGAAAAAATACATATATTTAGGAGGTAACTTATGGTGATGGAATGAATGAGGGAGGTGAAAGGGAAGGAAAAGCGGAGAGAGATGCTCAAATAGCTAGCTGGTTAGTGTCTACTTACACCACAAAACAGGAACCCCTGGAGAAATAGGAAATGAAAGCCAGGGTGATAAAAGACAGTCCAGAGAACCAGGAGGCATGGCAGTGAGGGTGGCGAACAGAAGAACGGGGTCCGTTTGCTGAGCTTGAAGCGTCTATCTAAGCTCTAAGGGGAACTGTGCAGAAATCAGCTGTGGGAGCCTGCAACTCAAGAGAAAAGCAAAAGCACCTTTTTAAAAAAATGGCAGGAAGAATTTTTGTCCTGAGAAGCAGGAGACAAAATAAGAGTGGAGCCTTTGGAACCAAAGGAAGAAAAGACATCTTCAGGAAGGAAGGTCAGTGAGCAGTGTCAAAGGCTGTGAGGAGCCCAAGACATCTAGGGCTGAGATGTTCCCTCTTGGCCACTTGAACTGCAAGAATGAAGACCACTCTTGGCAATCATACTGCCAACTTTCATTATGGTATCTTTGTCTCTGCAAAAGGAACAATTTAACAGGTTGATGAAGACACTTAAGGGCTTATCCAGCTGTAGAAACAAGAAGATGTAGCATGATTCCTGAAACCCCATTTGTGCTATTTCAATGCACAGCATAGCGATTATTGTCAACAATAATGCATTTTATACTTCAAAGCTGCTAACAGACTAGATCTTAAATGTTCTTACCACAAAAAAGAAATGCTGATTATGGAACATGATAGAGGCATTACCTTAAGCTACTGTGGTAATCATATTTCAATATGTGAATGTATCAAACCAATGTGCTGTATACCTTAAACTTGTACAATGTTATATGGATGTTATATCTCAATAATTAATTTTAAAAATATAAATCGTCATTGAAATGTACAGTTTAAATGGACAAATTCTATGGTATATTAATTATGTCTCACTAAAACTATTATGACATTTCATTAAAAATTTTTAATGCAATAAAAGCCTTTCCTATTAATAGGAAGAAAGGAAGGGAGAGAAGGGAGAAGGGAGGGAGAAAGGGAAGGAGGGAGAGACAAAGGAATAAAGAAAGAAGAGGAAGAAGTTTTCTTTGTATTTAACAAAAAGCCACATACAGAGCCACTTCCATACAATGGTTGAGGCAAAAGTCAGATTATAGAAGAGGTTAAAAAAAAAAAAGTCACTTAAGTACAGATTGTGTTCAATTTTCACAAAATTTTCTGCTAGTGTCCATTATTTGTTTTTCATGCCTTATTCCAGACTCCACATTGTATTTAACTGCATTGAGCAGCTTCAGTTTCATGCAACATATTCTGGTAAATTCTCTGTTCATTTTTATTCTATTATAAATATTTTCTAATTATCCTTGTTAGGACTTCTTAGATACACCCATCATTTAAAAGTGGACATTTCCAAATATATAGGATTTTGTTTAAAGTGTTTTTAATATTAACTTTGCATTTTGATGCTAATTGCTCATTTAAATGCTTTCTTCTCTGCAATCACCCTCTGTGTTTTTTTCAGTCTCTTTATTGAGGCTTTCCATGGCTAAGTCAAAGATATCGATAAATGTCACGTTGCATTTGAAAATAAGTGGGTTATTTTCAAATATCTTCTGATAGTGATTTCTAACATAATTTCACAGAGTTAAGAGAACACATGCTGTATGTTTTCAATATCGCTAGACCATGAAATTTTTGCTCTTTGTTTTCTGTCCTTGGATATGTTCCAGTGCCTCCTAGTTTACAGTCTATGGGCATTTGAATAAAATTTGTATCCTACTGTTGTGTGAAAATTGTATAAACCTTAATTATGTTGAATTGGTTCAAAGTATTTTCAAGTCTGGGGCTTTCCTGGTGGCTCAGCAGTAAAGAATCCGCCTGCAATGCAAGAGACTCGGGTTCGATCCCTGGGTTGGGAAGATGCCCTGGAGGAGGGCATGGCAACCCGCTCCAGAATTCTTGCCTGGAGAGTCCCCAGGGACAGAGGGGCCTGGCAGGCTGCAGTCCATGGGGTCACAGAGAGTCAGACATGACTGAGTGACTGAGTGAGCATGCACACTTCTGATGTCTACTATATCGTCCTACTTCTCTGTATATACGTGCTACTAATTTTTGAGAGCTTCACATTGAGACTCCAGCTACAAGTCTTAATTTATCTACTTTAAAATTAATTTTAATATACAGTGGAACTATATGAAACCACGGTCTGTATTTTCCAAGTCTCCTATAAAAGTGTTACATACTTTCATAATTTAAAAAAATAAAAATGAAAAAAAAAGGTTGATTATTTTTAGCTTTAATTTATACTTTCCTCCCAGAAAGGTAACCCACAGATTTCCTTTACAACAAGGTATAACCCAGCTCAGTACTTTTCAGACTTTCCACCGAAATTTCCTTACTGCAAAGAAGGTGTGAATGTCTGCACATGCGTGGGTATAGGGTCTAAGGCTACAAAATTTTTCTATAGAAATCAGTCTAATTTAGGGTTTGTTCTAACATGAAAATTATAGTTTTATTCCCCCCAAAAAATATTTTTGAGGAAAACTTAAATTCCCAGGAAAATGTAAGATGTTTATACTGTGGCTTCAGGGTCTTCTGGAAGGTACATGCAAAACCAAGTTTGAGAAGCACGTGTAAGACAATTCACAGTTCTTTCAATTAGTTCCCACAAGTTGTGTCACAGTTTAATGATGCAAAGAATGGAAAACAACTAAAAGAGGCAGTGTTAACCCAGAGAACAGACACTGACTCAGACTAGAAGCCAGGTTCCAGTCCTGACTCAGCATGAACTGGAAGTAGTTGTTTGGGCAAGTCACTTGAAACCTATGAGCCTCAGTTTCCACTTCTGTGAAGTTCAGTTCAGTTCATTTCAGTCGCTCAGTCATGTCCAACTCTTTGCAACCCCGTGGACTGCAGCACGCCAGGCCTCCCTGTCCACCACCAACTCCCAGAGTTCAGTGATGCCATCCAACCATCTCATCCTCTGTCGTCCCCTTCTCCTCCTGCCTTCAATCTTTCCCAGCATGAGGGTCTTTTCTAGTGAGTCAGTTCTTCGCATCAGGTGGCCAAAATATTGGAGCTTCAGCTTCAGTATCAGTCCTTCCAATGAATATTCAGGACTGATTTCCTTTAGGATGGACCGGCTGGATCTCCTTGCTGTCCAAGGGACTCTCAAGAGTCTTCTCCAACACCACAGTTCAAAAGCATCAATTCTTCAGCGTTCAGCTTTCTTTATAGTCCAACTTTCACATCCATTACATGACTACTGGAAAAACCATAGCTTTGACTAGATGGACTTTTGTTGGCAAAGTAATGTCTCTGCTTTTTATTTTATTATTATTTTTTATAATATAAATGTATTTATTTTAATTGGAGGCTAATTACTTTACAATATTGTAGTGGTTTTGCCATACATTTACATGAATCCACCACATGTGTACATGTGTTCCTCATCCTGAACCCCCCCTCCCACCTCCCTCCCCATCCCATCTCTCTGGGTCATCCCAGTGCACCAGCCCCAAGCACACCTGTCTCATGCATCGAACCTAATATGCTGTCTAAGTTGGTCATAACTTATTTTCCAAGGAGCAAGCATCTTTTAATTTCATGGCTGCAGTCACCATCTGCAGTGATTTTGGAGCCCCCAAAAAATAAAGTCTCTCACTGTTTCCATTGTTTCCCCATCTATTTGCCATGAAGTGATGGGACTGGATGCCATGATCTTAGTTTTCTGAATGTTGAGCTTTAAACCAACTTTTTCACTGTCCTCTTTCACTTTCATCAAGAGGTCTTTAGTTCTTCTTTTCTTTCTGCCATAAGGGTGGTATCATCTACATATCTGAGATTATTGATATTTCTCCTGGCAATCTTGATTCCAGCTTGTACTTCATGCAGCCCTGCATTTCTCATGATGTACCCTCCAAATAAGTTAAATAAGCAGGGTGACAATATATAGCCTTGATGTACTCCTTTCCCAATTTAGAACCAGTCTGTTTGATTCATATGCTTATTAATTTTCTTTCCAGTTCAAACTTTCTTCTCCATTTGCCAGTGAGAATATTAAATAGACAGGAAAGAAATAGAGAAGAGTTAACTTGCCTTCAGTTGTTGCTAAATCCAACTAGTCTTCAAGAGTTTGGAACTGTGTTCAAAGAGTACCAACTTTCCTATTACAATGCAGCTCAAGTGTGCTTTATGCAGCTATAAGCTTTCATGAAAATGGCCACTATCTACATGTCATTGCCTGGAGTAAAGTATGTATCAAAACAAAGAAGGTGGACTAGTCTCTATTAATATTTTGATGTTTTTACATGTAGAACATTCTTCAAATTCACAAAAGCCAACACTCTTCCTCAGTTAACAAAAGTCTATAATGTAGCACCAGAACCAGAAAGCATAGCAAATGAACCTCTTGATCCTATGATGGTTCGGTGGCTCAGTACTGTCTGACTCTTTGCAATCGCATGGACTATAGCCTGTCAGGCTCCTCTGTCATGTAATTCTCCAGGCAAGAATAATGAAGTGGGTTGCCATTTCCTTCCCTAGGGGATCTTCCTGACCGAGGGATCAAACCGGCATCTCCTGTGTCTCTTACATCGCGGCAGATTCTTTAACCACTGAGCTATCAGGGAAGCCTCCATTATACAGCACATCTTATGAGAAATGCAGAAATGAATGTGACATAATTACTATACTCAAAGACTTCAGCATATTGAGGAAGAAAGAGGACACAGTTCTAAAGAACAGAATAAACAGAAGAATGAAATAAAGGTCATGATGGAGATACAAGCCATGTGCTGAAGGAGTGATTGACTGGGGTCTTTTGGTGGAGGAGATGATTTTTTTTTTTTTTTTTTTTTTTTTTTTTTTTGCTTAGTCTGAGAGAATAGTTTTCTGCTGACCAAAAAAAAAAAAAAAGGGGTAATGCTCACTTCTGACTGATGAAACAATTGGAGCAAAGAAAAAGAGACATGAAAATGCATTGTATTTACAAGAAGCTGCAAGCAAAGCATTGAGGCTTAGATAGAGAAGGATGAAAGGAAATTTCTAAAAGATAAGCTCAAAAAGTTGGGCTGAGGCCAAATCATAGAGGCCCTTAAACTTGAATTCATTGGTGTCTGAAATGTAATGAAATTCCCTGAGAAAGTTAAAAAAGATACGCATGGGCATGAAAAAAGATACTATAAATTCAATTTGTATTTTACTCTCTCTCTTCTTTCAAATTCATATTTCTGTGTGTGTGTATATATACATACATACTTCCATGGTGGCTCAGTGGTAAAGACTCCATCTACCAATGCAGGAGACATAGGTTCAACCCTGAGTCAAGAAGATCTCTTGGAGAAGGAAACGGCAGCCCACTCCAGTGTTCTTGCCTGGAGTATCAAATGGACAGAGGAGTCTGGTGGGATACAGTCTGTAGGGACACAAAAGCGTTGGACATGATTTAGCAACTAAACAACAATGAAACTAGTATACTTGGTGAATGTAAGTATTTCATAAATAAATATATGTCTATGTACATTAGATGCATAGCCAAATTTTTTATTGAAAAACGTACATAATTTTAAAATTTAGAAACACTGTTGTAAAAGTTAGCAGGGAACTAACTTTAGTTTTTGAGCAGCAAAAGGACTTAATCTGTGTTCAAGGACGATAACCATAGTAGCATGGTGAAGAACGCATTCAAGATGAGAAACCTGAGACCCCTCTATCAGGAGTTAGAGCTGGGATTGACATCCTGGCTTTGCCATTCTGCAACTGTCTAATCTTACTTAAGTAATTCTCCAGCTGCCAGTGGGAACAATAATAACAGAATTTTTATGAGAATGAAGTGAGATAAATATGTGGACATACTCAGTCCAATGATGAGGTACAGTAGATGCGTCAGGGATGTTCAGTGAATTTGAGTTTGAAGCTCTAGCTCACATTAGAAAGTTGACGCAAATGGCCAGTCACACGATGATGAAGGGCTAAGATTAGGGCACTGTTGGAAGGACTATAAAGTTGTAACCAACATAGTGTTAGTTGATGAAGAATCCACAGGCTTTGTTCACTGATTAGACGTGGAAATGGGGGAGAAAGAAAAGTTGATTTGGCTCAAAAGTTTCTTGTTTGGATGCATGGCAAAGATGGACTTTCTATTTATGATGGCAGAATACTGAAAAAGAAGCAGGTGAAGGTACATGTTAATTTCAGTCAGCGGTACCAGCAGGACACGAAGTTTATCAGGCATATCAATTTGGACTAAGAATCCAGAGGGGTTCTCTGGGCTGTGTCTAGAAGGAAGCTTTTCTGTGGGTCACAAGCAGTTAGCTGAACCTCCAGGCCCAACAGCAAGTCATCCAGACCATTGTGGAATATACTGTTTCCAGGAGGTTATTTGCTTCTTGTGGTCAGCAGCACTGTGTGCAGGAATTCTGATTAAATTCTAGGTAATGCCAATTCCACTTCTAATGTTTTGCAGACACAGACTTATGCTTACAGACACCAACAGAACAAAGAACACATGTGGAGTTTGTCTGGGGCATGATGGTGCTGAGTGACAATATTTTATTGAGTCTTCAGTTAGGGTTTCAAGCTTTAATTTTCATAAAAATTACTCCCGGTACTTGTAACAAATGCAGGTCTCCTACATGTGAGATTCTGATTTGGCAGTAAATTTTATTTTTAAAAAGCACTCAGATTTTTTTTAATATAGGCTCCCCAGAAAAAAGGTAACTCATATATTTCCACCATGTACATGGACTTCTCTTTTAGTCATGACAGCAGCAATCAGCAGGTTAAATGATCAGCAAGGAAGTGCAATTTCTATTGCCCATTTAGACACTATAGTATCAGTTCAGTACAGTTCAGTTCAGTCGCTCAGCCGTGTCCGACTCTTTGCGACCCCATGAACTGCAGCACGCCAGGCCTCTCTGTCCATCACCAACTCCCGAAGTTTACTCAAACTCATGTCCATCGAGTCGGTGATGCCATTCAGCCATCTCATCGTCTGTCATCCCCTTCTCCTCCTGTGTTCAATCATTCCCAGCATCAGGGTCTCCTCTAGTGAGTCAGTTCTTTGCATCAGATGGCCAAAGTATTGGAGCTTTAGCTTCAGCATCAGTCCTTCCAACGAATATTCAGGACTGATTTACTTTAGAATTGACTGGTTTGATCTCCTTGCAGTCCCAGGGACTCTCAAGAGTCTTCTCTAACACCACAGTTCAAAAGCATCAATTCTTTGGCGCTCAGCCTTCTTTCTGGTGCAACTCTCACATCCATACATGACTACTGGAAAAAACCATAGCCTTGACTATAGGGACTGTTGTCGGGAAAGTAATGTCTCTGCTTTCAAATATGCTGGCTGAGTTGGTCATAGCTTTTCTTCCAAGGAGCAAACGTCTTTTAATTTCACGGTTGCAGTCACCATCTGCAGCAATTTTGAAGCCCAAGAAAATAAAGTCTGTCACTGTTTCCATTGTTTCCCCATCTACTTGCCATAAAGTGATGGGACCAGATGCCATGATCTTAGTTTTATGAATGTTGGTTTTTTTTTAGCCAACTTTTTCACTCTCCTCTTTCACTTTCATCAAGAGCCTCTTTAGTTCCTCTTTGCTTTCTGCCATAAGGGTGGTGTCACCTGCATATCTAAGGTTATTGATAGTTCTTCTGGCAATCTTGATTCCAGCTTGTGCTTTATCCAGTCTGACATTTCGCATGACATACTCTGCACAGAAGTTAAATAGGCAGGGTAACAATATACAACTGTGAGGTACTCCTTTCCCAATTTGGAGCCAGTCTGTTGTTCCATTTCCAGTTCTAACTATTGCTTCTTGACCTGTATACAGATTTCACAGGAGGCAGGTAAAGTGGTCTGGTATTCCCATCACTTTAAGAAATTTCCACAGTTTGTTTTGATACCCACAGTCAAAGGATTTGGCATAATCAATGAAGCAGAAGTAGATGTTTTTCTGGAACTCTCTTGCTTTTTCAATGACCCAACGGATGTTGGCAATTTGATCTCTGGTTCCTCTGCCTTTTCTAAATGCAGCTTGAACAATCTGGAAGTTCTCCATTCACGCACTGTTGAAGCCTAGTTCCAGTTCCAGTTCCAGTTCCAGTTCCAGTTCCATCACTCAGTCATGTCCAACTCTTCGAGACCCCATGAACCGCAGCATGCCAGGCCTCCCCGTCCATCACCAGCTCCCGGAGTTCACCCAAACCCATGTCCATTGTGTTGGTGATGGCATCCAACCATCTCATCCTCTGCCATCCCCTTCTCCTCCTGCCCTCAATCTTTCCCAAAATCAGGGTCTTTTCAAATGAGTCAGTTTTTTGCATCAGGTGGCCAAAGTATTGGAGTTTCAGCTTCAGCATCAGTCCTTCCATGAACACACAGGACTGATCTCCTTTAGGATGGACTGGTTGGATCTCCTTGCTGTCCAAGGGACTTTCAAGAGTCTTCTCCAACACCACACTTAAAAGCATCAATTCTTTGGTACTCAGCTTTCTTTATACTCCAAATCTCACATCCATACATGACCACTGGAAAAACCATAGCCTTGACTAGATGGACCTTTGTTGGCAAAGTAATGTCTCTACTTTTCAATATGCTGTCTAGGTTGGCCATAACTTTCCTTCCAAGGAGTATCTTTTAATTTCATGGCTGCAATCACCATCTGCAGTGATTTTGGAGCCCCAAAAAATAAAGTCAGCCACTGTTTCCACTGTTTCCCCATCTATTTCCCATGAAGTGATGGGACCAGATGCCATGATCTTAGTTTTCTGATTGTTGAGCTTTAAGCCAACTTTTTCACTCTCCTCTTTCACCTTCATCAAGAGACTCTTTAGTTCTTCTTCACTTTCTGCCATAAGTGTGGTGTTATCTGCATATCTGAGGTTATTGATATTTCTCCTGGAAATCTTGATTCCAGCTTGTATTTCATCCAGCCCAGTGTTTGTCATGATGTACTCTGCATATAAGTTAAATAAGCAGGGTGACAACATACAGCCTTGATGTACTCCTTTTCCCATTTGGAACCAGTTTGTTGTTCCATGTTCAGTTCTAACTGTTGTCTCCTGACCTGCATAGAGGTTTCTCAAGAGGCAGGTCAGGTGGTCTGGTATTACCATCTCTTTCAGAATTTCCCACAGTTTATTGTGATCCACACAAGCTAGCTTAGAGAATTTGAGCATTACTTTGCTAGTGTGAACAGTGAAATTCCAGATGTTCAAGCTGGATTTAGAAAAGGTAGAGGAACCAGAAATCAAATTGCCAACATCCGTGAGATCATTGAAAAAGCAAGAGAGTTCCAGAAAAACATCTATTTCTCCTTTATTGACTATGCCAAAGCCTTTGACTGTGTGGATCACAACAACCTGCAGAAAATTCTTCAAGAGTTGGGAATACCAGACCAACTGACCTGCCTCTTGAGAAATCTGTATGCAGGTCAGGAAGCAACAGTTATAACTGGACATGGAACAAGAGACTGGTTCCAAACGGGAAAAGGAGTACGTCAAGGCTGTATACTGTCACCCCGATTATTTAACTTATATGCAGAATACATCATGAGAAATGCAAGGCTGGATGAAATACAAGCTGGAATCAAGATTTCCAGGAGAAATATCAATAACCTCAGATATGCAGATAACACCACCCTTATGGCAGAAAGCAAAGAAGAACTAAAGAGCCTCTTGATGAAGGTGAAAGAGGAAGTTGGCTTAAACTCAACATTCAGAAAACTAAGATCATGGCATCCAGTCCCATCACTTCATGGCAAATAGATGAGGAAACAGTGGAAACAGTGACAGACTTTATTTTGGGGGTCTGCAAAATAGCTGCAGATGGTGATTGAAGCCATGAAATTAAAAGACACTTACTCCTTGGAAGAAAAGCTATGAGAAACCCAGCCAGCATATTTGAAAACAGAGACATTACTTTGCCGACAATGGTCCATTAGTCAAAGCTATGGTTTTTCCAGTAGTCATGTATGGATGTGAGATTTGGAGTATAAAGAAAGCTGAGCATCGAAGAATTGATGCTTTTGAACTCCGGTGTTGGAGAAGACTCTTGAGAGTCCCTTGGACTGCACAGAGATCCAACCAGTCCATCCTAAAGGAGATCAGTCCTGGGTGTTCATGGAAGGACTGATGCTGAAGCTGAGACTCCAATACTTTGGCCACCTGATGCAAAGAACTGACTCATTTGAAAAGACCCTGATGCTGGGAAAGTTTGAAGGCAGGAGAAGGGGATGGCAGAGGATGAGATGGTTGGATGGCATCACCGACTCAATAGACATGAGTCTGAGTATACTCCGGGAGCTGGCAATGGACAGGGAGGCCTGGCATATTGCAGTCCATGGGGTCACAAAAAGTCAGACACGACTGAGCAACTGAACTGAACTGAATGTGCTAGCATGTGAGGTGAGTGCAATTGTGGGGCATTATGACATTCTTTGGCATTTCATGTCTTTTGGGATTGGAAGGAAAACTGACCTTTTCCAGTTCTGTGACCATTGCTGAGTTTTCCATATTTGGTGGCATATTGAGTTCAGCACTTTCACAGCATCATCTTTTAGGATTTGAAATAGTTCAGCTAGAATTCCATCACCTCCCCTAGCTTTGTTTGTAGTGATGCTTCCTAAGGCCCACTTGACTTCACACTCCAGGATATCTGACTCTAGATGAGTGATCAAACTATTGTGGTTATGTGGGTCATTAAGACTTTTTTTTTGTATAGTTCTTCTGTGTATTCTTGCCACCTCTTCTGAATCTCTTCTTCTTCTGTTAGGTCCAAATTGTTTCTGTCCTTTATTGTGCTCATCTTTGCATGAAATGTTCCTGTGGTATCTCTAATTTTCTTAAAGAGATCCCTAGTCTTCCCCATTGTATTATTTTCCTCTATTTCTTTGCACAGATCACTGAGGAAGGCTTTCTTATCTCCTTGTTATTCTTTGGAACTCTACATTCAGATGGGTATATCTTTCCTTTTCTCCCTTGCTTTTCATTTCTCTTTTTTATTCAGCTATTTGCAAGGCCTCCTCAGACAACCATTTTGCTTTTTGCATTTTTTGGGGAATGGTCTTGATTACTCCCTCCTGTACAATGTCTTGAACCTCAGTCCATAGTTCATCAGGCTCTCTATCAGATCTAGTCCCTTAAATCTATTTCACACTTCCACTGTATAATCCTAAGGGATTTGATTTAGGTCATACCTGAATGGTCTAGTGGTTTTCCCTACTTTCTTCAATTTCAGTCTGAATTTGGCAATAAGGAATGCATGATCTGAGCCACAGTCAGCTCCCGGTCTTACTTTTGCTAACTGTAGAGAGCTTCTCCATCTTCAGCTGCAAAAATGTAATCAGTCTGATTTTGGTGTTGACCATCTGGTGATGTCCATGTGTAGAGTCATCTCCTGTGTTGTTGGAAGAGAGTGTTTGCTATGACCAGTGCATTCTCTTGGCAAAACTGTTAGCCTTTGCCATGCTTCATTTTATATCCAAGGGCAAACTTGCCTGTTACTTCAGGTATCTCTTGATTTCCTACTTTTTCATTCCAGTCCCCTATGATGAAAAAGACATCTTTTTTTTGGTGTTAGTTCTAGATCTTGTAGGTCTTTTTAGAACTATTCAACTTCAGGTTTTTAGGCATTTATGGTTGGGGCATAGACTTGGATTGCTGTGATATTGAATGGCTTGCCTTGGAAACAGAGATCATTCTGTTGTTTTGAAGACTGCACCCAAGTGCTGCATTTCAGACTCTTTTACTGACTATGAAGGCTACTCCATTTCTTCTAAGGGTTTCTGGTCTTAGAAGAGTCAAATTATCTGAGATCAAAATGAAAGTTTTTAGGGTATGAATATGCTTTCTATAACATGATGAGGTATAAATTTAAAAACATTTGCATACTACCCTTAGAATTTCTGGACTATGATCACATACATCTCATGTCTTTGTAAAAGTTATTCTCATTATTTTAAAAGACAGAAAGAAGGAAACTTAGAAAAACTAAAGGATTTGCCTGTTATCGCACAACTAGTAATTGGAAAGCTAAAATTTTCCCACATGAATTCTGACTCCAAATCCAGTTCTCTTTCCGTTGCCTCTACAACAAAGAAAAATCACTTTATTATGCTCTTTAACCTATTTTCTTATTGTTCATTTGCTAAGCCATGCCCGAATCTTTAGGACACAATGGACTGCAGCACGCCAGGATCCTTGTCCTTCACTTATCTCCCAAATTTTGCTCAGATTCATGTGTATTTCATACAACCCATGAAAGCATATATATGTACATACATATGCTGCTGCTGCTAAGTTACGTCAGTCGTGTCCAACTCTGTGCAACCCCATAGACGGTAGCCCAACAGGCTCCTCTGTCCCTGGAATTCTCCAGGCAAGAATATATAGACATGTATAAAATTCTATTTAATCTTTGTACCAATCCTGAGAAAGAATTGCTGTTATTTCCCCAAAAGTTCCACAGATCTGAGACTCTCAGGGGTTTCTAGACTCGGCCAGCATCAATCAGCACAAATCGGACTCAAACCCAAAATTCTTAAAACCCGATTCCGTGCTTTCCCCTAAGCTATTTCTAGTATGCAATCTGTTACACTCAAAGGTAAACAGCTAGACCCTCTGTCTGACCACTATCATTACCAAGGTGAAGCTAAGAACTGAAATGCCAAACTCTTCTAACTCAGTAATTTTATATTTATTATAATGAAAAAAGTCAGAAGATTTGAAGCCACATCCATCCCTTACAACGCAGTGGGGTAGAACTTGCTTTGAGCAGAGTTTAGGGAAAGGTGGATAAAGCAGAGATCCCAAGAACACCAGAAACAGAAGCCACACATCAGTGAGGAAAGAGCTGGCGGGTAGCAGCTTTGATAAGCAGCCTTGCCCCCTCGCAGTTCTGCCCAGGGAGGGACTCAGAAAGGAAGAAGATATCTCACTGTGCCTGTTCCTCTGCTTTTTCTCTGTGAAACGAGAAAATGAAAAATATGTGTCTCCAATGTGTTAATCTGTCAAGAGCTGAAATTCTCTTCTAATGTGTTATTTCTCCTAAAATAATTATCTGGGGCGGGGGAAGAGTCACTGGAAAATTTTTCAGCATTTTAACAGCATGCCCCCAAAGCATATGCTCTGTGCAGGCCTTCATTCCATCCACCCCAGCTTATCAGAGCTGCAAGTTGTGTTTCCAAGCAGATTGTCCTGATGGGTCATCATAGATGGTGCTGGGGTATGAATGTGGATTAAGTGGAAATGCAAGGTGTATCTGTCAGCCCCAACAAAGACAAATACTCCAGCAATGCTGCCATATTTCACAGTGCATAGTGTTGACTATAGATTTGCTGACATGATAAATATTATGGCCAAATGTGGTGGCATTTTGCAACCCAGGGTCTCCTAAGGATGCTTGGTCCTTCTCTCATAGAGTCAATTGTGATAAATGGCCCTGTTGAACTCCTTGTGAAATATGACATTTCAGGTTAGCCACATTCTCTTTGATGCACATGTCCCAGTTAGCCTCAAGACAGTTACCAGAGGAGCTTTTTCTAGTTGGAAGGATGAAATGGTACCAGATATGCCTTTCCTATCTTTCTTATTATTTTGTCGGCAATGAAAGGGGTGATTGTAGAATCTCTTTCCTGAGGACATTGTGGACAGATTCCCTTCTGGAGTGTCAACAAGTGGAGGGTGCAACCTGGGAGAAAAGAGAAATAAGATCACCTCTTCAATGCTCTGCATCTCTCCTTTACTGCCCTGTCAAGGAGCAACCACTCATCTTTTCTATGGGGTTGTCTTTTCTCAAACATAGAAACCTGAGTAGCCAATGAACGGACGCTGTGTATTCCTCAAGGGAAACTGTCACTTATCCAGAGCAAGCAAGAATGATTTCTTCATTCACAGAATAACTTAAGTGACTTGCATAAAGAAAGAAAACTTGAAAACTTTGTGGGCTACTCCATTTCCCCAGCTTTTCAAGACCAGTTAGTGAATGGCAGCAATAATAAAAGTACATGGTACCTGCAGGCTAATGTCATCATAACTATCCCCATTTAATTCAGCCGTGCACACAAAAGCGCAAACTGTCACAGTTCAGATTCTGTCACAAAATAATTGTGACCCCGGGCAAACCACTGAAATTCTCTGGGCCTTGGGTTTCTCATCTGCAAAGTGAGGCTTATTATACTATACGATCCCTAAATGTCCTTCCACGACAAAGCTTCTGAGGTAGGATAACAAAGTACTAAGTAGAGAGACTCTGGAACTAGACCGTCTCAGGTCAGAATCAGGTTCGTCCACAAAATAACTGAGTGATCTTGAACAATGCATTTAAACTCTCTCAGCTTCATTTTTTTGCAGCTGTAAAATGGGGGTGATATTATTACCTACCTCATCGGGCTGTGATGAGGATGAAATCACTGAACACATGTAAAGTGTTTCTAATCATAGATGGAAGATAAGTATTCAATGCAAGTTAGCTATTATTATACTAAGATACCATGTTGCTGACAAGCAAAAACTGGGGACTAGTCCAGTACATTTTTCAGTGACTCTTTTTACTATGTAAGATAATTGACATTTTTTACTACCTTGCTTCTCCTGTAATTGGACTCCTACATGTGGGCAATTTACTTCCCATAGACAACAGGGACAGACTGTGCAGCAGTAATCACTCTATTTCTATTTCTGTTATCAGTTTATCTCACTACCATCCTGACAAGTGTTGACATCTTACTCTCGTCTCTGCCATTCATAAGCCCCACCACCATCTCCTTCCCCAGTGAACATACACAAACACACACACATACTCAGATCTTAATCCTTACACTCATCTATTTCAACTGATTGATATTTCTACACAATATCCTTTCTTTGAAGTGAAGTGAAACATTAGTCTCTCAGTCATGGCCAGCACTTTGCAACCCCATGGACTGTAGCCCACCAGACTCCTCTGTCCGTGAAATTCTCTAGGCAAGAATACAAGAGTGAGTTGCCATTTCCTTCTCCAGGCTATCTTCCCAACCTAGGAACTGAACCCAGGTCTCTGGTACTGCAAGCAGATTCTTTACTATCTGAGCCTCCAGGGACTTTCCCATTCCTATTACAACTGTATATGGAATGCATTCAATAAAGTTTCATTAATAATGATGATGTGACTAAATATGAAAATAAGGGTCTTAGATTAACAAATTGTATATATTTTTTCCAAAGTATATATGTATGTCATACTTGCTTTAATCATTCACACAGCAAATATTTTTGAGAGCCTGTGGAAAGACACTAAACAGCCCCTTGATGAAGGTGAAAAAGGAGAGTGAAAAAGCTGGCTTAAAACTCAACATTCAAAAATAAAGATCATGGCATCCAATCCCATCACTTCATGGCAAATAGATGGGAAACAATGGAAACAGCGACAGGCTATATTTTCGTGGGCTTCAAAATCACTGTGGATGGTGATGTAATGAAAAGACATTTTCAAAGTTTGCTCCTTGGAAGAAAAGCTATGACAAACCTAAGCAGCACATTAAAAATCAGAGACAATACTTTGCTGACAAAGATCCCTGTAGTAAAAGCTATGATTTTTCCAGTAGTCTGTATGGATGTGAGAATGGAACCATAAAGAAGGCTAAGCACCAAAGAATTGATGCTTTTGAACTGTGGTGTTGGAAAAAACTCTTGAGAGTCCCTTGGACTGCAAGGAGATCGAACCAGTTAATCCTAAAGGAAATCAGTCCTGAATATTCATTGGAAGGACTGATGCTGAAGCTGAAGCTCCAATACTTTGGCCACCTGATGCAAAGAACCAACTCATTAGAAAAGACCTGATGCTGGGAAAGATTGAAGGCAGGAGGAGAAGGGGATGACAGAGGATGAGATGGTTGGATGGCATCACTGACTCAATGGACATGAGTTTGAGCAAATTCTGGGAGGTGGTGAAGGACAGGAAGCCTGGTGTGCTGCAGTCCATGGGGTCACAAAGAGTTGGACACAACTGAGCAACTGAATGACAAAACCATATATCTGGTACAGCAAAGTCTCTGTTGGGCCTAAAACGATGTAACATATCAAATCTTATCAAAATTTAAATTCAGACAAATTTGCAAGTATTATCCTGTGATAAGTCATAGAATATTTATTTTATAAGCAATTACTTGTAGAAAATAATTCATTAAGTTACTATGTTCCCTTTTGAGAATTTTGCCTTAGCCTATACGTACATTTTTCTAGCTGTGCCTGCATCTGAATACTAAGGAGTTTGACTAGATGGCTTTAAAGGTCAGTTCCTGCTCTTAAAATTCTATAGAACAAAGACAAAAATATCTCCCTGTTACTAGAGCTCAAGAAATAATAGTCTGGAAATTCAATGCATTCTAAAATATTGACTAGAAGGATAGGCACAAAATTAATTATTTCCGGGAATCAGCTTGAGAATGAATTGCATTATTACATTAAAGTGGTGTTCTCTCCTCTTTCTTTCTCTTCACTATTATTATATAGGCTGCCAAAAAGAGTAAAATGTGATCAGCTTCCCTGGAACACTATATGTGAACAAGTTCTGAGGGGATACTCTTGGCTCCTAATTGATGGGTCAGTTGAGCAACAAGTGAAATATATGGAAAACCATTGACTTTTGTGTCCAAAGACTGTATTTTAAATTCTATGTTTTTCCCTTTGACTTTATTTCCAGCCATGGACAATTCACATATCCTCTCTAAGGTTCAGGTTCACCATCTATTAATATAAAATGCAGACCTTCACAATTGGCAGGAACAGCCCTAGGTTGGCTGTTTATATCCATTCATTCAAGATAGATACTGCTATGCCTTATGTTCCAGGAAAGAAATCAGAGACTCAACGAGGTTGAAAAAGATCAAATAGGTGAAAGTATGTTTTAAATACCAAAATTCTATATGCATTTTGTTGTAGCTTTTACTACTGTTAGATCACCCCATTGAAATATTAGGCTGTCATACTTGGTTGACTGCCAGAATTTAGACAAACAACTTTGATAATGAGTAAATGGTTTTGTTCTTCTTAATTGGAAATGGAGAGAAAAAAAAATCAAGGGAAGAGATTGTTCTTTCCACTAAACTAAGAAGTATGAGGAATGGTCAGTGTCTATCTAATTCACCAGGGAGTATTTCTAGTAGGTAGGACAGTGACTGGCATACAGCAGGAATTAAGTAGCATTAAATCTTTCTAAAGAGGGGTATGATGAACATTGGGGTGCACGTGTCTCTTTCAGATCTGGTTTCCTCAGTGTGTATGCCCAGAAGTTGGATGCATGAGACAAGTGCTCGGGCCTGGTGCACTGGGAAGACCCAGAGGGATAGGGTAGAGAGGGAGGTGGGAGGGGGGGATAGGGATGGGGAATACATGTAAATCCATGGCTGATTCATGTCAATGTATGACAAAAACCACTGCAATATTGTAGAGTAATTAGCCTCCAACTAATAAAAATAAATGAAAAAAAAGTCAGAAAGAAAAAAAAATAATAAAGGGGGGTATGAGTCCAACTATTCACTTAGAAAAAAATGGCTGATCACATTATTGTAAGATTAACAAAAAGTCCATACAGTTTGCCAAGCTGGAGCTGCGGGGTGTATAACCCAAATCCAGGTAGTCCCTTGTCTGTGGCTCAGATCCACCTCAGAGATATCTGCTCTGCCTTAAGTATTGACTCTGGCTCCTCTGGCTGGCTGAGGGTCCGAGGATAGCAATAATTGTAGGCATACCCTTCTGCCTCTTTGGCTCCAATCCAGGTAGGAATGGAAGAACATTGGAAACATGAAGACTCAGGCTCCACACTTTCCAAGAAAAAAATGCCCCTCCTATTTCTTCACCTGAATTCACCTTCTTCCTACCATAGTTCCCTCTCCTCATCCCCCTTAGATAATGTGAACTTTAATCAGGGTCTGGGCAAAGAACCAACAAAAATTATCAATCACTAATCACAGTGTTTTACTATTTTACTCTTGGTAAATTGAATGAATATATAGTCAAAAGGATGACTTAGAAAATGCAGGAATAGTTATAGCATAATTAATGGAATAAATGGAGCTAGTATGTATGGGGCAAAGGATGTTCCTTACAAGATCTGATTTTTTTCCAAAGTGAGAGAGGTAAGAAAGGTCAAAGGAGAGTTTTAAGGAAAAAGAGAAACAGAAAGACATTCATACTAGTGACTGACCCAGCTGTGTTGTTAAAGATAGACCATATTTTGAGAAGTAAACAGATTCACAGACCAAAACAAACAAAAACAAACCCAAAAACAAAAAAGCAAAACCAAAAGAGCAATTTTCAAGTCTTTAACTTCCACTAGGAAATCAATTACTTTTCCATGAATAATAACCCTTCACACTACTTTTATGACATGCCTAAGATAGAACCTGTTTTGAGGTCCATTAATTGAATCAACCTGCTCTTCATAATAAGCATGAGATTTACACAGTGTTTCATATTCCAAATTTGAAAAACCCTTCCCATACCTGCCCCATCAAATTGCAATTGGTTACCATCTTAGCTTCTCAAATTTATGAGCTGTGAGCATCCATGACCACTAGCAGCTGTCTTAACTCTCCTTGGGTCCACAGCAATGGTGGCTGAGACGAAATTCTTAAGTGTTGGTTCTGAAAATCTATAGTGGCCTCATGAGACTAGAGAAAGAAAAGAGAAAAGGTCTCTGTTTCCTTCAGACTTGATTTTAACAAGATTCCAGACTGACAGAATTTTCCAATTAAATGGGACCACTTTAAATACCAGGACATGGTGATTTTTTTCTTATTATTTGATTTTAATATTTAATTTTTTATCCAGAAACCATAAGGCATCATTCAATAAATAGTTAATAGAATGCTATAATAGAGAAGGTCCTGTGCTAAATCCTGCTGAAGACATAATGGAAAAAAGTACAGCTTGCTTAACTGGATTGGAAGCAAGCTGTATTTTTTCCACTATGTCTATATATATAAATACATATATATATACACACACACACACATAGTAACACATAAACTCAATAGGGCAATGGCAATATGTAAAAAGAAAGGTCACTAAAAAAGAGTGGAAATACCCGAGAAGAATTAAAAGACATGAGCTCTGAGTTATGCCCCTGCCCCACAAGAATGAAGATCTCAACTGATGGAGAGAAGACGGTTGGCAGATATGAAAAAAATATATCTACCTGTGAAAATATTAAGAGATTATGGTACTTAATGTACTTGTACTTAATGTACTAATGGTACTTAAGTGCCAAATTTTAAAAGTCCTTAGAAATCAGGTTCAAGAATTTGGCCTTCATGCTGTAGGCAAGGAAAAGCCATTCGAGGATTCTGAATAACAAAGTGACATCAAGGAAGTGATCCTCAGAAGTGTCCTGGTAGCGACACCAGTTCAAAAGATTACTTCCAAAGAGAGTAGCTTGTAGGCAGGGAGACTAACGGAATAAAACTTCATGGGAAGGCACGGTGGGTGAGAACACCTTATGATATGCAACCAATCTGGGTTCTAGTCCCATTCACTAGCTATATGGCCACGAGTAGTTTATTTAGCTTCTCTTAGTTTTATAGTGCTCCCATTTGTAAAACAAGAATAAGAAAAAAAGAAAACTTTATAACATTATTTGGTCAGGATTAAATCAAAGAGTATCATGTAAAGTGACTTGCAAGGAATTCTCTCAGCCTTTGTTTATTGCAGAATGTTTTCATCCTTTACTTTTGAAGGATAATTTTTCTGATTATACAAGTCATGATTGACAGTTTTTCCTCCCTTTGGCTCATTGAACATGTTATTCTACTGTTGTCCTGGCTCCACTGTTTCTGATGAGCTATAACCCATTTCTCATATTCTTAATCCCTTGTACATGCTGAGTCATTTTTTTCTGGCTGCCTTCAAGGCTTTCTTCTTGTCTTTAGCTTTTCAACAGTTTGACTGTAATGCATCTAGGTGCAGTTTGTTTGTTTGTTTTTTTTTGCTTATCCTTCTTGCAGTGCTTTGAGCTCCTCATTCTGCCATTTTGGAAATGGTTGGGCCTCTATCTTTTAAGTAGTATTTAAGTCAATCCAAATTTATAAAATTTCTTTAATTTTGAATTATAGCTTATTTAGCTTAGAACTATTTTCTCACTTTGGTTGTTATATTTTTCTTTGATGTTTTGCCTCACTAGCCACCTTACAAGTCACTTCACAACTACCATACCACTTCCTCTCAAAACTCAGACATAATGAATATTATACCCTAAAAATAATGGTGAAAAGAAATAATTTATACATTCCTTGACTGCTTTTAATAAGTTAGTGTTTATTGATTATTCCCTACTGATCTCTAATCACCTTGCTAAGTACTTTGCAATATAGTCTCATGTTGCTGATAAAATAAAATTCATATTTTATGGCAAGACAAGAAATATTTAAAGTTTTTCAATGCCTGCTTGGGCCTCTTCCCTCCCCTTTATTGTGCATCTACATTAACTAGATAACCTTAAGAAATAACATTTGTTCTTGTAAGGAGTCACAAGAACCCAATACTCACTTTGTTTATGCCAGTCTGAATTGTATAAACTGCAAAAACATCATTTGTTGTATAATCCTTTGTCTCAAAAACATATATAACTGCCCTTTGACCTCTACTAGGCAGAACAGTCCTCGGAGCTTTCTGAAAGACTGTCTCCCAAGTTATAAACCTTAGGTTGGCGTGAATAAAAATTTCCCATTTGTTTCACAGATTAACTCTTGACTTTTCATCAATATAACCTTCATCACAAGCCTATGAACTATATATTAACATTCCATTCTACAGATGAAGAAATTAAGACTCAGTGGCATTAAATAAATTATCCTAAGCTAGCGAAAAAATAGATTACGAACAGATTCAACCCAAGAGTCTGGCATTGTGTGTTATCGTCCCAACTGAAACATGTATATTTAATTTTGTATTTCTTTTCCAAAGGCAGAAATTTAAGTCTCCAGCCTTTATTACAACTTGAATACAATGGCAATATGGCTTACATTTCTATTGGAGCCCCTGTTTTTACTCTTATACAAGAGGTAATGGGCTTCCTTGATGGCTCAGTCGGTAAAGAATCTGCCTGCAGTGCAGGAGACCTGGGTTTGATCCCTGGGTTGGGAAGATAACCTAGACGGCATGGCAACCCACTCTGTATTCTTGCCTGGAGAATCCCTATGGACAGAGGAGCCTGGTGGATGGCAGTTCACGGGGTCGAAAAGGGTCAGACACAGCTGAGTGACCAAGCACACAGCACCTCAGCGGGTTTTATAAGAATAAAATTACATAATAGACATAGAGTGTTGGGACCATGTCTAACACAAATTCAGCTCTCAGCAATTTGGAAATTACATTTGCCTTGCATCTCTTATACTGTACTTATCTGACTACATCATAATTTCCTGTGTGTCTGTCTCTCCTTTAGATTGTGATGTGCTCAGTCATTTTCAGTTGTGTCTGACTCTTTGTGACCCCATGGACCACAGCCTGCCAGACTCCTCTGTCCATGGGACTCTCCAGGAAAGAATACTGGAGTGGGTTGCTATGCTCTCCTTCAGGGCAGCTTCCCAACTCAGGGATCGAACCCATGTCTCTTGCTTTTGCTGCATTGCAGGCCAAACTCTTTACCACCGAGCCACCGGGGGAACCCCAAAACATTCTTTAGATTATTACCACCAAAAGTCAAGGAACAGTATCATTTCATCTTTGTGGCTCTAAGGCCAACAGTCTGAAATATGCATGTCCTTTTCAACGAGCAAGCTAGCACTTTACCTCAGGTGAGGCTTTCAGCCTAGAAAAGGATTGCAGATGTTCTCTGTTAATTCTCAGACTGTGTAAATTCACCACATTCACAACAGGCAACTGCAGATGGCAAAGACATCAAGAGCTTCTTACAAAACAGAGAGAGAGCAGTGTCTGTGGCTCTAGCTGATTGCACATCTTCAACAAATCTACTTTATGTCATTCTACAGACACTGATGAGAAGTAGTAAGGACAAAAGACCCAGAAATTCTCTTCAATTCAGAATAATCCACACCAATCTTACTAGGCTTCCCTGGTGGCTCAAGATGGTAAAGAATCTGTCGGCAATGCAGGAGACCTGGGTCTGATCCATGGGTCAGGAAGATCCCCTGGAGAAGGGAAGGGCAACCCACTCCGGCATTCTTGCCTGAGAATTCCATGGACAGAGGAGACTGGCCGGCTACAGTCCATGGGGTCCCAAAGAGTTAGACTCGACTGAGTGACTCACACAGTCTTACTGTGGGTCAAAACAGAATTATATTCATATAGTTGCTCTTACTTGTAGGAGTTTTTTCATTCCCTTCTCCCTTTAATTCACCATTTGGTCCTACTGCTCATCCTGCCTTCCTTCTCTCTCTCTCATCCTCACAGGGTCAGGCCACATAGACTCCGAAGAAAATGTCTGAATTACATGCCGTATTAACCTCTTTTTTGTTTTGGTTTGTTTTAATAATTTTTATTGGTGTATAGTTGCTTTTTACAATGTTGTGCTAGCTTCTGCTGCAGATCAAAGTGAATCAACCATGTATATGTGTGTGTGTGTGTGTGTGTGTATTTCCTCTCTTTTGGACTTCATTCCCGTTGAGGTCACCACAGAACACCGAGGAGAGCTCTCTGTGTGTGTATGGCAGGTTCTCACCTGTTTTATACACAGTCGTGTACAGACGTCAATCCCCATCTCCCAGTTCATTCTACTGCTCCTTCTCTCACTGGTATCCATACATTCATTCTCTCCATCTGTGTCTCTATTTCTGCTTGGCAAATGAGTGCATCGATATTATTTTTCTATATTCCACATATAAGCAGTATTATACAGCATTTGTTTTTCTCTCTCTGATTCACTGTACTCTGTATGAAAGTCTCTAGGTCCATCCACACCTCTGAAAATTGCGTAATTTCTTTCCTTTTTACGGCTGAGTAATATTCCACTGTATATATGCACCATATCTTCTCTATCCATTCTTCTGTTGATGGACAGTTAGGTTGCCTCCATGTCCTGGCTATTGTAAGTAGCGCTGTAGTGAACACTGGGCTACATGTATTCACATTAACCTCTTGAGAGGGCCTTATATTTGAACATTTTTTTGAGAGGAAAAAAAAAACACGTAAAATTTAATAGTAGAGCACCATACCATGTATCAAAAGAGAGGGGTGGGGCTTATTGGTAGGTATCCTCAGGAATTCAATACAACAAACATGGGGTGATACCACTTGCGTTTAAAGCTCAGATTCATTATTTGCTACCTATGCCTCTTTTTCATATTGTAAGCCACTTTCTTGAGCATCTGATTCCTCATCAATAGTGAGGAGATAGTATTGTTTTCTTGCTGGCTTTTTTTCAGAATTAAATAAGATAATTAGTTAAAACACTTTCACGATGTCTAGCAGGAAAATGAGCTATTATTAACATTATTATTCTATATATGTCAGGTCCTGGCAACATTTACAGAGATGAAACAAGATACTTTCATCTCAACACATAAACAGCTCAAGAGAAACACAGATGAGAGAACAAAGAAGGAAGGAGGCAATGCTATCGTCACTCTCATTTTACAGATGTGGAAACTGAGGCTTAGAAAAGTTAGCAGCTGGCAGTAAGTTAATGCCTGTAAAAGTAACTCAGCAAAATTCTGCTTCCTAAATATCTAATTTGTTCTAGCCATCAAATTTACTGGCTTAATGAAAATGGTTTTAATAGCTTAAATAGATGAGAAAACCGAAAATCAAGGAGGAACACTTTAAACGCTTAAAAGGAAGGCTGAATTTTGACTTCTGTTAAAAAAAAAAAAAAAAAAATTAGCAAAACAGAAATGTCAGCAAGCATTATGGAAACTTCTGTTTCCACTGATCTCTAAACTCATTTTAATATTATTTGTTTTGTCAGATTTTAGCAATTTTCGGACTTCAGCCTATTTCTAAAATTCTTCCTTCACACTTTCTGATTTATGGTCAAGATATTAGTGGCACTAATCATAGTATGATCCACCATAGCAAAATATCCTGAACAGTCCCACTTTCTCTATACACTTTCAATTTTGTAATTCTTTATGTCCAGTATTTCAATAAACATGTAACACATTGGCCTATCTCAATTGTTTCTTACCAGCAAACAGAGTTTCTGCATTTCTTATGTGATGAGAATTTTTTAGGTTATATTTATTTCTTCAAGATGATCTCAGATTTAAGTTCTCAATTTAATTTAAATACTTAATGTAATTACATCTACTTTAAATAACTGAAAATTGGATTTAATCTAAAGATTTAATTCCACTTAAGGTTGAAATTCAATTTAATTTGAAATTAAAATTTAATTTAATATAACACAGTGACTATTTCACATGCTTTTGAATTTATATTTAAAATGGCTACAGATGCACAAACTGAAAGCTGATACCATTTGAGGTGTTAACAACAGAATATTAAAAATACTTAAAGTTAAAAAAAGTTTAAAAATGACAATCCAAAGCTCTGAAATTCAAATCCAAAAGAAGGACCAGAAACAACCTTAAATGTATGCACTTGACTGATGGTCCAAAGGTTAAGAGCATGCCTCCACCGCAGGGAGGGACACAGGTTCCGTACTGAGTTGGGCAACCAAGCTCTTATGTGCCATGCAGTGTGGACAAAAATTTTAAAAAAATAAGAAAAGGGAAAATGTTGATTGGGAAATAGCATTTCTTATAGAAAAGCTTTATCATTTTTAAAATGCTTTGCTCAGTTAGCATGCCAACTTTCGTATAATTCATATTCTTGTTAAACTTTGAAAATTTATGTAAATTTAGCAAAAACTGGTTATTTGCTTAACAGATCATCTGGAGAACTGACCTGCCTCCTAGATAACTTTCCCAATGATACAGTCATACCAACAGCAGATATTGGTGCCAAAATATGCCTGAAAGCGACAGTCGCTCAGTCGTGTCTGACTCTTTGTGACCCCATGAAATATACAGTCTAAGGAATTCTTCAGGCCAGAATACTGGAATGGGTAGCCTTTCCCTTTTGCAGGAGATCTTCCCAATCCAGGGATCGAACCCATGTCTCCCACACTGCAGGCAGATTACCAGCTGAGCCACCAGGGAAGCCCATAAATCTGCTTAGGACACTGATAACGCTTCTCTCTGAACAACATTTCAAAGAATAGAGGGGCAAAGAAACTCAAATGGAAAGTTTACGTTAGCAAGTTTCCGTTGATCATAGATTACCATGTGCCAGGCCAAGAGAAATTTTGGTTTTGACAATGTAATCAGAAAAATTAATATGTTATGGGTTATTTCCAGGCATTCCATGTGAAAAGATAAGCCTCCTTTAGTGTCCTCCACATTCTCAGCTAAATACTATCTCCCTAACATCCTTTTAATCAAAGAAGAAGAGAACTCCATTTTCTGGTTCCCTGGTACTTTATCAGAAACTGTATTATTTACCTGTTCACACAGCCAAACTCTGAAATATGCCATCATGTTTTTATTGTCATTTTTACTTCTTAAAGGAGATGGAAAAATTACCTTTTAGGAGAAAAGCAAGATTATACATGAAAGAGAAGGAAAAAAAAACACCCATTTTGCTAGGCAGCCAAAGAAACAGAAAAACAAACATGGTTGACTCTCTCTTCCAAAATTTAACAGCTTTGTCTCACTAGTTTGCATATATGGTCCCCAGTTGGAAAACTCCTGTCACCGATGTTTGTGATGAAATGTTACTAAAATACATATTTATACTATCTCTTTTCAAGAGTTATAAAAACCCGTACTTATTTACTGCAAAGAAACGCCATACTTTACAATGATTTATTTCCTTACTGCAATAAAGGGCATTTCCAAAAAAGCCAAGAAAATTAGCACAGAATGATATGCCACACTCTGGGTGTAGGTGTTCAGTAAATGGTATTTTATGTGGATAAGAAGGAGGAGAGAGAGCAGGGGGAGTTTAATTCCAAGCACATTCATTCTCTTAATTTATGCTGGGAGACAGAATTATTTAGTCACACCTCTGTATTTAATGCAAAATCAGTGATGAGGCAATCACTAAAATGTAAATCAGGCAGAAGTATGAAGAACTGCTTTTTAACCATTTTCTTGGTGAGTAGAGGAGAAAGTACAATTTCACATTCCATGATGGATGTGTTTTGGGAATTCAGAGGGTTGGGGACTTTTTGAACACCCCAGGGCACATCAATGTGTTATTTTAGTTACCAGTTGTCAAGTGCCTACCGTATGTTAATAACATATTTATTTATTAGTATTTAATCTTCCAGGTAATATTACCACCACCACATTATAGAGAAGGACCAAAATCAAATCATGGTCTTATCCATGTTGAACGGCTTTTAAGTAAAACAGGCAAAAATAATAGCTGCAATTCCAGAGTCTGGGTGGAAGTAGATGTTTCTTTATTCCAAGAGGCAGTGTTCCCTAGTGATTAGAGAGCGTGAAATCTAGTGCCAGACTGCCTGCATTTGAACCCTAGCTCTGGTCTTTACTGGCTGTATGACCTTGGGGCAATTTACTTCTCTGTCCGTCAATTTCCTCATCTGTTAAGTGGTTATTTTGATGATTAAGTAATTTAATATATCTAAGGCATTCAGATTAGTCAGTGCCTGGCACCGAGTAAGCACTACATAATTGTCAGCTATTAATAATTCCTGAAAAGTGAAAAAAAAATGTGAATGTGTTAGTCGCTCAGTTGTGTCCAACTCTTTGCGACCTCATGGACTGTAGCCCTCCAGGCTCCTCTGTCCATGCGATTCTCCTGGCAAGAATACTGGAGTGGATAGCCATTCCTTTCTCCAGGGGATCTTCTTGACCCAGGGATCCAACCCAGTCTCCTACACTGCAGGAAGATTCTTTACTGCCTGAGCCTCTGGCCCAGAATCTATTCTCTCTTTTAGAAAAAACAATCCAAATTTTCCCTTGTTTCACCACTACTTTTAGTCTACATGGTTTGAATGGTATAAACTCCACCCTGCTTTCTGACATAAATATATGCTCCAAGCCTGATAATCAGAACAATGAATCTCCACTTGGACCACACTGGTCCGAGAATGAACTGAGGACACAAGCTGGTCCAATAAAAAATTTTGTAGAACTGTTCAGGGAAAATAGTGGTTCTTGCAATTGGAGAGAGCTGTCAAAATTTAAGTATAGAGTTTGCAGGAATCACCTTCTAGAAAGAGAATGCTTAAGACTGGATCCCACATGAGACAAAGCATAAATAAATGATAGTGAAGGAGAGAAACAAATCTAAAGGCATCATTTGAGTCCCTCGATCCAGTTGGGACCAGCAAAATCCACCCATGAACTTGAAAGGTAAATGAGCCAAAATTACTCTTTGCTTATATCAGTTTGACTTGGGTTTCTGTAACTTGCAGGCAGAAGTACTTTTATTAATACCTCTACTGTTCTCTTTTCAAAAGTTAAGTAATTATTCATTTTGAGCAACCATTCCTACCTTGCCTTCCTTGTGGTAACAAACTGGGCTAAATGAGCAGTGCTAAATTTGGTTGCATAAAATATATCATTCCCAACCCCCACTTATTTCCACTACACAGAGGAGGAAGCTGAGAACTTAAGAAATTAAGTAAATGTTCTGACTTTATATATTATTTATTTACATAGTATTTCATTTTTAAAAGGATCTAAGGTGGATTATCCAGATACAATTAAGAAAAATATTCTCTTGCTGTGCTGAATGGTGAAGTCTCCAATCTTTCTTTTTAAGAAAAAAAAAATAAAAAGAATATCCTGACAGTCTGGCCTAATGATTAAACTAGGTTATCATAAAGTGTAAGGATTTTTTTCTCCCTTTTCTATTAGCTACCTTGAAATTGAATCCCTCTCTTCCTGTATCATATCCAATAAAGAAGAAAGGTCTCAGGGCAGAGAGACTTGCAAGCCCAGGTGACACATACGTGGCAACTTGACCTACCCATACAGACTCCCTGGCTTCACAGAAATGAGACCTTTGGAAGCACAATTGTAGATGCCAACTTAAAATTCCAATGCTATTCAAGCAAGGATTTATTTTCACTACTACTCCTTCATATTACTAGATGTGAGAAAGATAAATTAAATGTGAACTCTGATTCCTGGCCAGACTGCAAATCTATGACATGACATGAAATTTTTGGCGATTACACTATCTCCTCTACCAGTGAAACAATTTCTTACACAGTTCAGTGATAACATTCACGTCCACACTCTAAGAAAAGGATCTTTTTTGTCCCTTTGAAAACAGTACAGTGCACATTCTAAGCATCACCATGAAAATTGTTCCCCATTACTTGAGTCTGCTGCAACCAATATTATTTAATTTCCTAACAATATTCTCTACCTGCAACTGACAAGCCATATCAGTACCAGGGATCAAAATGTTGGAAAAGAAGCAAATAAACGAAGAGAGATAAGAAAGTTATTAATAGCCACAGAGTTAGACAGCCTCCTGAATAAAAAGGATGGAGTTGACAGTTTCATAATTGCCTCTGATTGATTGATATGACAAATGTAACAATAGCAGATGATGTACAGCAGGGCTCCAAACAGCAAAAAGTTAAACATACATCAAAACACAGGAGCAGACAGCCTATTTTATTCTTTTTTTCATTTTAGTTTAATCTTTGAGAGTTTATCTGATTTGTCTGATTCTTCTTCTCTAGGGACAGGAGCTTAGCTTAAGCTCTGGGAGTCATCCATCTAAGTTGCTAAGTCATGTCCAGCTCTTGGGACCCCATGGACTGTAGCCCTCCAGGTTTCTCTGTCCATACGGTTTCCCAGGCAAGAACACTGGAGTGGGTTGCCATTTCCTTCTCCAGGAAACTTCCTGACCCAGGATCGAACAAGCACCACCTGTGTCTCTTGCGTTGCAAGCATAAGTAAATGTTCTGACTTTATTTATTTACATATTGGGCTTCCTGATAGCTCAGTTGGTAAAGAATCCACCTGCAATGCAGGAGATCCCGGTTCGATTCCTGGTTCAGGAAGATCCCCTGGAGAAGGGATGGGCTACCCACTCCAGTATTCTTGGGCTTCCCTGGTGGCTCAGCTGGTAAAGAATCTGCCTGCAATGCGGGAGACCTGGGTTCCATCCCTGGGTTGGAAAGATCTCCTGGAGAAGGGAAAGGCTACCCACTCCAGTATTCTGGCCTGGAGAATTCCATGGACTGTATATGGGGTCGCAAAGAGTCAGACACGACTGAGTAAGTAAACGTTCTGATTTTATTTATTTATGTATTATCTCATTTTTAAAAAAGATCTAATCAACCACCTGCATTGCAGATGGATTCTTTACCACCTGAGCCACCAGGAAAGCCGGCAGGGCTGGAAAGAGGGTCTCTTGCCTGGAGGAGTGGGTGCTGTCATTGCTGAGAATCCCATGGAATCAATAGTCAAAATATAAGGTAGACAGAGCCTAAGTTAATGGGCTGAGGAAAGGGGATCAAATGAACCTGTTACTCAACAGGAAATCTGTAGCAGAAGTTGGGCTTGAAGAACAAAATCGAGGGGAGAAGGGACAAGAAGATGAAGTAAGGAACCTTTCAAAAAGCCAAACCAGGAGTCAGGAGGTAAACCAGCGCTTACCTCAGGAGGTGTTTTTTTGTTTTTTTGTTTTTAAATAAAAAGCAATACAACCCACAGAAAGTGCTGACTATATTACCTATTATGTAGAAAGTGCTTAAAAAAAAAGAAGAAGAAGAAGAAGAACAGCTTCCGCTAGGTGTCACCAACCTACCTAAACTACACATACTTAATTAAGTTAAGTGAAGTTGCTCAGTCGTGTCCAACTCTTTGTGACCCTATGTAATGTAGCCTGCCAGGCTCCTCCGTCCATGAGATTTTCCAGGCAAGAATACTGGAATGGGTTGCCATTTCCTTCTCCAGGGGATCTTCCCAACCCAGGGATCAATTTATGTGGCACAATTTGGTAAGTTTTAACATATGCATACATTTAAAAATTTTTGTATTTTATTGGGGGGGTGGGCCATGTAGCAGTAATGATCCTAGACCAGGGATTGAACCCTTGCCCCCAATATTGGAAGCACAGTCTTAACGAATAGACTTCCAGGGAAGTCCTGTATACATTTATTGAACCATCTCCATAATTCAAAAACTGAACATACCAATCACCATCCAAAATTCTCTCACACCACTTTCTCTGCTCCCTTCCTTCTGCCCTTCCCACCATCATTCCACTACATTCCAAGACACAACTGACTTTTTTTCTACTACTATAGATTAGTTTTTATTCTTTAGGATTATATATATATATATATATTTAATAAATAAATATAAAATTATTTATGCTTTAGGATTATATATATATTTAATAAATAAATTAAACAGTTACATAATAAATATTCCTAAATAATATGTATATAAAAATACATAAATAACATTGTGTAGTATGTACTCTTCTGTTGAGAGCAGAGAGAGTCTAGCTTCTTTCACAGGGCCTAACATTTCTCAGATTTATTGTGTTAGGAATTCCAGCACCACCCTTAGGTTTGATGATTTGCTAGGTGAACTCACAGGACTCATCTTGCCACGCTGGTGGCTCTGATCTGTTGTAGGAAAAAGGATACAAAGCATAATCAGCAAAGGGAAAGGGGCATGGGACAAGGTCCAGAGGAAATCAGACACAGTTTCCAAGAGTCCGCTCTCACTGAAGTCACACAGGACATCTTAAATCTCCCAGTGCAAGATCAGGACAACCCATGTGCAATGATATCTACTAGGGAAGCTGATTAGATACTCAGTTCCTGAAGTATCTGGTCACATGTGCAGTATCTGTCAGATATGAACCAAAATTCCAGACTCTCAGAAGGCAGGCAGGTATTACCATAAACTACACTACTTGCACACTTTAGGTATACTGAGTCATTTTTTGACAGTTCTGAAAACGGTGGGAACTCTTGAAATCTAAGCTCCCAGTTACTAACCAAGTGCCAACGCTTAAGCATATCTTTTTTTTTTTTTTTTTTTAATTTTTTTATTAGTTGGAGGCTAATTACTTCACAACATTTCAGTGGGTTTTGTCATACATTGATATGAATCAGCCATAGATTTACACTTATTCCGCATCCCGATCCCCCCTCCCACCTCCCTCTCCACCCGATTCCTCTGGGTCTTCCCAGTGCACCAGGCCCGAGCACTTGTCTCATGCATCCCACCTGGGCTGGTGATCTGTTTCACCATAGATAGTATACATGCTGTTCTTTTGAAACATCCCACCCTCACCTTCTCCCACAGAGTTCAAAAGTCTGTTCTGTATTTCTGTGTCTCTTTTTCTGTTTTGCATATAGGGTTATCGTTACCATCTTTCTAAATTCCATATATATGTGTTAGTATGCTGTAATGTTCTTTATTCTTTCTGGCTTACTTCACTCTGTATAATGGGCTCCAGTTTCATCCATCTCATTAGAACTGATTCAAATGAATTCTTTTTAATGGCTGAGTAATATTCCATGGTGTATATGTACCACAGCTTCCTTATCCATTCATCTGCTGATGGGCATCTAGGTTGCTTCCATGTCCTGGCTATTATAAACAGTGCTGCGATGAACATTGGGGTGCACGTGTCTCTTTCAGATCTGGTTTCCTCGGTGTGTATGCCCAAAGTGGGATTGCTGGGTCATATGGCAGTTCTATTTCCAGTTTTTTAAGGAATCTCCACACTGTTCTCCATAGTGGCTGTACTAGTTTGCATTCCCACCAACAGTGTAAGAGGGTTCCCTTTTCTCCACACCCTCTCCAGCATTTATTGCTTGTAGACTTTTGGATAGCAGCCATCCTGACTGGTGTGTAATGGTACCTCATTGTGGTTTTGATTTGCATTTCTCTAATAATGAGTGATGTTGAGCACCTTTTCATGTGTTTGTTAGCCATCTGTATGTCTTCTTTGGAGAAATGTCTGTTTAGTTCTTTGGCCCATTTTTTGATTGGGTCATTTATTTTTCAGAGATAAATCCACGAACCTATGGACACCTTATCTTTGACAAAGGAGGCAAGGATATACAATGGAAAAAAGACAACCTCTTTAACAAGTGGTGCTGGGAAAACTGGTCAACCACTTGCAAAAGAATGAAACTAGAACACTTTCTAACACCATACACAAAAATAAACTCAAAATGGATTAAAGATCTAAATGTAAGACCAGAAACTATAAAACTCCTAGAGGAGAACATAGGCAAAACACTCTCCGACATAAATCACAGCAAGATCCTCTATGACCCACCTCCCAGAATATTGGAAATAAAAGCAAAACTAAACAAATGGGATCTAATGAAACTTAAAAGCTTTTGCACTACAAAGGAAACTATAAGTAAGGTGAAAAGACAGCCCTCAGATTGGGAGAAAATAATAGCAAATGAAGAAACAGACAAAGGATTAATCTCAAAAATATACAAGCAACTCCTGCAGCTCAATTCCAGAAAAATAAATGACCCAATCAAAAAATGGGTTAAGCATATCTTTTTAAGGACAACCGTCACAAGCTTGCTAGTGTTAACTCTGTTCTGAACATTTACTTAGGTTGTTGCATCTGTAAGTAGTCCATTCATTTTCATTGCTGAATAGCATTTCATTTGCAGGCGTAATATGTGGATGTGACTGGTGATGCACTAGTGTCCAATGCTGTAAGGAACAATATTGCATAGGACCCTGGAATGTCAGGTCCATGAATCAAGGCAAATTGGAAGTGGTCAAACAGGAGATGGGAAGAGTGAACATCGACATTTTAGGAATCAGTGAACTAAATGGACTGGAATGGGCGAATTTAACTTAGATGAACATTATGTCTACTACTGTGGGCAAGAATCCCTTAGATGAAATGGAGTAGCCCTCATAGTCAACAAAAGAGCCCAAAATGCAGTACTTGGGTGCAATCTCAAACACAACAGAATGGTCTCTGTTCATTTCCAAGGCAAACCATTCAATATCACAGTATTCCAAGTCTATGCCCAACCAATAATGCTGAAGAAACTGATGCTGAATGGTTCTATGACAGTCTACAAGACCTTCTGGAACTAACACCCAAAAAAGATGTTCTTTTCATCACAGGGGACTGGAATGCAAAGGTAGGAAATCAAGAGATATCTGGAGTAACAGGCAAATTTGACCTTGGAGTACAGAATGAAGAATGAAGCAGGGCGAAAGCTAACAGAGCCTTGCCAAGAGAATGCACTGGTCATAGCAAACACCCTCTTCCAACAACACAAAAGACGACTCTACACATGGACATTACCAGATGGTCAACACTGAAATCAGATTGATTATATTATCATATTCTTTGCAGCCAAAGAAGGAGAAGCTGTATACAGTCAGCAAAAACAAGACCAGGAGCTGACTGTGGCTCAGATCATGAACTCCTTATTGCCAAATTCAGACTTAACTTGAAGATAGTAGGGAAAACCACTAGACCATTCAGGTATGACCTAAATCAAATCCCTTACGATTATACAATGGAAGTGAAAAATAGATTCAAGGGATTAGATCTGATTGATAGAGTGCCTGAAGAACTGTGGATTGCGGTTCATAACATTGTTTGAGAGGTAGTCATCAAGACCATCCCCAAGAAAAAGAAATGCAAAAAGGCAAAATGTTGTTTGAAGCAGCTGTACAAATAGCTGAGTAAAGAAAAGAAACTAAACGCAAAGGAGAAAAGGAAAGATATACCATCTGAATGCAGAGTTCCAAAGAATAGCAAGGAGAGATAAGAAAGACTTCCTCAGTGATCAATGCAAAGAAATAGAGGAAAACAACACAATGGGAAAGACTAGAGATCTCTTCAAGAAAATTAGAGATACCAAGGGAACATTTCATGCAAAGATGAGCACAATAAAGGATAAAAACAGTATGAATCTAACAGAAGCAGAAGAGATTAAGAAGAGGTGGCAAGAATACACAGAAAAACTGTACAAAAAAGATCATCATGACCAAGATAACCACAATGGTGTGATCACTCACCTAGAGCCAGACATCTTGGAATGCGAACTCAAGTTGGCCTTAGAAAGCATCACTACGAACAAAGCTCATGGAAGTGATGGAATTCCAGCTGAGCTATTTCAAATCCTAAAAGATGATGCTGTGAAAGTTCTGCACACAATATGCCAGCAAGTTTGGAAAACTCAGCAGTGGCCACAGGACTGGAAAAGGTCAGTTTTCATTCCAATCCCTAAGAAAGGCAATGCCAAAGAATGTTCAAACTACCACACAATTGCACTCATCTCACACAGTAGCAAAGTAATGCTCAAAATTCTCTGAACCAGGCTTCAACAGTATGTGAACGGAGAACTTCCAGATGTTCAAGCTGGATTTAAAAATGGCAGATGAACCAGAGATTAAATTGCCAACATTCATTGGATCATCGGAAAAGCAAGAGAAATCCAGAAAAACATCAACTTCTGCTTTATTGGCTACACCATAGCCTTTGACTGTGTGGATCACAACAAACTATGGAAAATGCTTAAAGAAATGGGAAAGCCAGACCACCATTCCTGCCTCCTGAGAAATCTGTATTCAGGTCAAGAAACAACAGTTAGAAATGGACATGGAACAACAGACTGGTTTCAAATTGAGAAAGGAGTATGTCTAGGCTGCATATTGTCACCCTGCTTATTTAACTTATATGGAGAGTACATCATGAGAAATATCAGACTGGATGAAGCATAAGTTGGAATCAAGATTGCTGGGTGAAATATCAATAACCTCAGATACTCAGATGACAAAACCCTTATAGCAGAAAGTGAAGAGGAACTAAAGAGCCTCTCATTGAAAGTGAAAGAGGAGAGTGAAAAAGTTGGCTTAAAACTCAACATTCAGAAAACTAAGATCATGGCATCCAGTCCCATTACTTCATGGCAAATAGATGGGGAAGCAATGGAAACAGTGACAGACTTTATTTTCTTGGGCTCCAAAATCACTGCAGATGGTTAACTGCAGCCATGAAATTAAAAGATGCTTGCTCCTTGGAAGAAAAGCTATGACCAACCTAGATAGCAACCTAGATAGATTAAAAACAGAGACATTAGTTTTCTGACAAAGATCTCTCTAGTCAAAGCTATAGTTTTTACAGTAGTCATGTATGGATGTGAGAGTTGGACTATAAAGAAAGCTCAGTGCCAAAGAATTGATGCTTTTGAACTGTGGTGTTGGAGAAGATTCTTGAGAGTCCCTTGGACTGCAAGGAGATCAAACCAGTCAATCCTAAAGTAAATCAGTCCTGAATATTCATTGGAAGGACTGATGCTGAAGCTGAAGCTCCAATACTTTGGCCACCTGATGCGAGGAACTGACATTGGAAAACACCCTGATGCTGGGAAGGATTGAACGTAGGAAGAGAAGGGGACAACGGAGGAAGAGATGGCTGGATGGCATCAGGGACTCAATGGACATGAGTTTGAGCAAGCTCTGGGAGTTGGTGATGGACAGGGAGGCCTGGCGTGCTGCAGTCAATGGGGTTGCAAAGAGTCAGACATGACTGAGCTACTAAACTGAACTGAACTGAAGTTTTTATATATAGAATGGACATCCATTCACTTCTTGATAAACAGGTAAGTGGTTTCTAGTTTGGGCCTATTACAAATAAAGCTGCTATGAACATGCATGAGCAAGCCTTTACTTGAACCTATGTTCTCACTGCTATTGGGTATGTATCCAGCAGTGGAATGTCAGGGTCATTTTGTAGGTATAAGCTGATAGATGTAAGATACTGTCAAACTGTTTTACAAACTGGCTATACCATTTTACATTCCCACAAGCAGTGCATAAAATGTTCCATTTGGTCTACCTCTTACCAACACTTCATATCTTCATCCTTCTTCATTTTGGACATTCTAAAAGGTTTGTAGTGAAGGTTTTTGGTTTTAACTGGCATTTCCCTAGTAATTCATCATGCTGAGCATCTTTTTCATGCTCATTTGCTATTCGTGTATCTATTTTTTTTGTCTATTCAAAGATTTTGACCATTTTTTTTTTTGAAAAAAAAAATGGTTGCATCTTCTCTTACTTGAATTTTGAGACTATTTATATATTATGTGTAAAAGTCCCTTGTCCTATATGTGACTTGCCAATACTTTTTCCCAGTCTATAGGATGTCTTAAGTTTGCAGATTGTCTTAACTTTGAACAAAACCAATTTGTCAATTTTTTTTCTGTAAAAGCCATGCTGCTATATCCTTTCTAAGAGAGCTTTGCCTAATCAAAACTTATATAGATTTTCGCCCATATTTTTTATAGAAATTTTATTTTTGTCTTTGATTTAAATCTATACTCTACTTTGAGTTAATTGGGCTGAAGGTTTTACTTTGGCAGTCTCATCTGTTGAAAAGACTGACCTATCTTTCTTGAATAACCTTTTTGCCTTTGACAAAAACAATCGAGCTTACAGGTGTAGGTCTATTTATCAACCTTGTATCTGTTCTACTGATCTGGATTTTTTTTTTTTTTCCTAAGACTTCATCTAGCATTTCTTACAGTGTGGGTCAATTGGTCATGAATCACTTCTTTTCTTTCATCTTAAAATGTTTTTATCTTTCATTCATTTTTGGAAGGTTTTTCTGAGTATAGTATTATGTCTGCTTCTTCCTGTTCTTTCTTTCTTTCCATCCTTAACTTTCTGTCCTTCCTTCTTTTCTTTACTTCTTTCTCTTCCTTTCCTTCTTTCAGCTCTTTAAAGATACTGCTTCACTGTCTTCTGGCTTATCCTGTTTCCAACAAGACGTCCGCTGTTTTGGCTTCTCTGTATATAACACATCTTTTTCCTAATTGCTTCATCTTTGCTTTCTCTTCATCACTTATTTTAAAACTTTTACTTATGAAGTGCTTAGGATCTGTTGGGCTTTGAAATTCCTTTATTAGTGAGTTTACAGTTTTCCTCAAATTTTGAAAATTATCAGACATAATGAGCAAACAAACTATTGAGCAAAATCAGACAAAATTTAAATTCCTTCTCTCCTTTCTTTTAAGGACTTCAGTTACACATATATAAAGTCATTTAAAGTAGTCTCAGAACTCACTCATTTTCCGTCCCCCCCCCCCTTTTTTTTAACTTTTTGTGTATCTCATTTTGCAGAGCGTCTATTGCAAAGTCTTCAGATTCACTATTTTTTCTTCTGAAATGTCTAATCAACTGTTAAGCACATCTAGAGTAGCTTTTCATATCAAATATTTTGGTTTTCATGTCCAGGAGTGTAATTTGGGTCTTTTTATATCTTTTGTGTTCCTACTTGACATGTTTAATCTTTCCTTTAGGCTCTTCAAAGTATGGAATACAGAAAAAATTAATGTTTTCATGTTCTTATATACTAATTCAGTTTACTCTAACATTTTGTGGTTGGTTTTGATTAACTTTTCTCTTTATTATGTGTTGTATTTTCCTGCTTCTTTGCATTCTTAACAATTTATTGAATTGTTGACATTGTAAATTTTATCTTGTTGAGTCCTAGATATTTTGGTTTTCTTGCAGATATTCTTGAGCTTTGTTCTGGAACAAAGTTAAGTTACTTTGAAACAGTTTTCTATTTTCAGGACTTATTTTGAAGCTTTAATATATATGTATTATTATATACATCCACATTTAGGCTAGACCTAATTTTACCCCACCACTGAAGCAAAACTCTTTTGCTTACTCAATTATGAGGTTTTCGACTGTAGCGAATGGAGCAGTTACTATTTATGGCCCTGTGTCCGTTCTGAGCACTCTTCCCTCGAATCATTTTGGAAGATAATTTCCCCAGTCTTAGTCGTGCTTCACTCATGCACTAATCAACACTCAAGGGGAGATCTGAGAGAGACCTTCAGGTCTCCCAAGCCCCCGTCTCTGTAGCTCTCTGCTTTCTCTGGCTCCGGCTCCCTCAGCCTCCCCAGCCTTCCAGTTCCATCTCTTTGACTCAAAGGAAGGCACTGCGCTCAGCTGCATTTTCCTTGCCTGAACTTCAATCTAGACAGTAATCAAGAACTTTTAGGGCTCATCTTATTTGCAACTTGTTGACTGAGACCTCAAGAATAGTCTTTCATCAATTTTATCTGCTTTTTTATTATTTCAGGTTGGAAACTAAATGTGATCCCTATTTCTTCATATTGCCTGGTACGCCTATGTACTTCTTTTTTTATACTGAGTCTCTCATTATTGAGTTACTTAAGTAGATTTGTCTGGTGTTTAATAAACCACTAAAAGCGACCTATATGTATATGCCTATATGTTTTAAAACAGAGATCTTAGAGAACTTTCCAGTCCAATGGCTTCAAAATCTGTGCATATTGTTTTTTAACTGGAGGCTACATGATCAGAAGCGCATGCACATGTGAGCTACATAAAGTTTATTTTGTTGATAAGAACAATAGAGAAAATTCATACCTAGCAAACAGGTACGAAAGAAACTGAAAAAGATTAAGATATACTAGGTGAGTAAGTACTTTATCAAAGCTTTATCTATTTTATTTTTCCCTTTTGTAAGTCATTGTTCAGAGTGTCCCAGTTTGATGTAATTTTGGTGAAATTAAACCTGGACAGTTAAAATTATGTAATTAAATATATTCAGCTTCAATTAAAAATCATAATTGCTTCAAAGATGCACATAATATCTTATAGCAATAATATGAGAGCAAAAAAGGCCTATTAGCTGATGTGTCCCAGATAATTATAAACTAGGGGAAGGGAAATGGGTAGGTAAAACATTCCTCATAGAATACATTCAATCAGGAAGACGCATGGCAGATAGATTACATGTAATATAATATCCCTTTACAAATGAGAAAACTGAACTCAAATTTAAATAACAACCAGAATCGCACATTTGATATGTGACTAAATATGGATGTAAAGTTAAATCATTTTATTGCCAGTATTGATTATTAATTTACCTGTTAATTTGTTCAGAAAGAAAATTCTTTCTTAAGTATGAAACATTTCTCCATTTCAGAATTTGGGACGCAGAGAGAAGCCAGTGTTGAGTCCCAACTCATAAACTGTTCATAGGGCATCTAATACATGACAGATGTTGTTTGGGTAATGTGAAAAACCTCACTAATTGATTCAAGTAATAGCTTTTGAGCATCTCCTTTTTATTCATCATGTTAAGTATTAGAAATATTGGAGACAAAACAGACAAGATCCTGATCTTAAGGATTTTACATTTTAGGTGCAGTAAGGACAAAACATAAGTATAGAAACATAAGATAATATCAAATAGTGATGAGTAATATAAGGAACATAAAATACACTGGTAGTTATCATGAAGAATGATACCAATGGATGGATTTGTATCAATAATATACATCAAATGTAGATCTTACAGGACTTTTAATAGAATGTTTGACAGGATTGAGGGAAGAAATAAACTGGAGTGGGAAGGGAGTGGGTGTAGGAAAGAGCACGTAGGTAGGAAGTGAATAGGAAAAAGAAATAAAAAACTCTGTTTTCTCCTATTTAAGTGTGAGGTGTCTATTGGAACAGTCCTTCTCAAACGTTAATTTGCACAGGAATCACCTGGAGGGAAATCCTATTAAGATGCAGATTCTGATCTGCATCAGGGGCTAAAGTGAGCCCACAATCCAACATTTCTGACATTCTTGAGTAATAATAACAATGGTGAAACACAAACCATGCTTTGATTAGCAACACCTTAGATAATCAGGGTGAATATAGGTAGAACAGAGATCTGGAGTTCTATAGAAAGGTAAAGGATTGAGCTCTAAAATTTGGGACCCTTAAATGTATTTTTTAAGGATAGTCCATATTGAGAATATATGGACGAATATGCAAAGCAGAAAGTTTAAAGGAAAATACTATAAAACTTAGCAGCCAAATGTACAAGAAGTTGACATTTGTGCAACGCAGAATGTGAGTGCCAAATAAGGTAAGAAAGACAAAGGGATTAATGTAGAATTCAGGAAACAGGAAGGATGTGGGGAACTGTCGCGTCATAGATTTATCAGACAGGTAAGAAGAAAAGACTCCCTCTGACTCCTTTTTAGCTAATCCCATTCTACTTTATCATTTAGAATTTTAGAGAAAAAACAAAGAAACAAAACAAAATTGTAAACTATGGAGTGATAGCAGGCAAAGCAAAAAATAAAAAGTATCACAGTCTTGACTGATGAAAATTATTTACAAAACTAACAGCTTAAAAATTAATCCTTACACTAACATCTAACTAGATCTTTTGGGGGAGAAATGGAGAAATATGAGCACATTGAGGGACTGAAGAAGTTAAAACTATTGCTGAATTTTGACTATAAGTTCAAAAAAGAGAGAAGTAAGATCCCCTAAAGGGCTGTTCAAAGCACTTAAATTTGAGCTCACCAAAGCATGTACTAATGTTTTAACAGCTGGAGTGGTTAAGCATTCTTCTGTTTTAGCAGTTTTAATAGCTGATGACAAGAGACAAAGGTTAGACACCCAGAGAGCTCGACAGCCTCACGGGCAACACCTGAAGTGAGTGAGAATCCATTTTGATGGGATGGTACAGTGTCTTCTGAAGAACAAAAAAGAAAAAACGTTCTATATATTTAAAGTAGATTTGCCCTTTACTTAAACTTGACCAACAGACTCCACCAAGGCATTAAGCAGTAGCATTGCAATTGCTGGGTTTCGAAAAGGCAAGCAGACCATCCTCAATGAACACATGTCTAGTGGCTGTAACACGGGAGCACATCTCTACTGAGCTCAGACAGACACCACATAAAGCAAAACAGGGATCTGCCATAAAGTGAAACACGGGTTTAGTAATTATCCGGTCCACTCAGTCAAAGCAGAAGGCAAATTGGAAAACTGAGAGATTGGATTTAGACTCTATTCCCCTCTCTCTTCCTCACATAAGATCGATGCCCTGTTACACCCATTCATCTACAAACTTTTATGTTTCAAAGTCTCTTACCTTTCATAGGAGCCTAAAAATCAAATACGGCATCGACATCCTCCCTGGAGCACAGTATCTAATAGAGCAGATGTTACACATTCCGCATGTAAATATGAGGTAGAATGCTAAATTTCAGAGCTTTGCAACTTTAGTGTGTATGAGAATCACCTGGAGGGCATGTTAAACCACAGACTGCTGAGTCTAACTCCCAGAGTTTCTGACTCAGTTGTTGTTGTTTAGCCGCTAAGTCATGTCCGACCCTTTTGTAACCGTAGCCCACCAGGTTCCTCTGTCCACGGGGGATTCCCAGAGAAGAATGCTGGAGTGGGTTGCCATTTCCCTCTTCAGAGGATCTTCCCGACCCAGGGATCGAACCCGAGTCTCCTGCATCCACAGGAGGTTTCTTCACCACTGAGCCGCCAAGGAAGGCCTTCTGACTCAGGGGTTTGGGAGAAAAAACAGGGAGGAATTTGCATCTACAACAAGTGCCCAGGTGTTACTGATGCTACGAGTCCAGTGACTACGCTTTGAGAACCACTATTTTAGAGGACGACCAATAGAAACAAGGACTTTCAGCCAGGGTGCTAGGAGAGAGCGTCACTGAGAGAGTTAACCGTAACTTGGCTTTGAAGGATTGCAGACTGCAACATGGGGAATAAGAGAAAAGAGGTATTACATAGAAATAATTTAGAAGTGGAAGTCATTTACTAATCAAGAGGCTAAAATGGCAAAGATTTTTCTTCCTCCTACACTTTCATGGTCCTTGAAGATCTAAGAATGAAAGACAGAAAATAAAGATATTCCCATTTTCACAATGTTTAGAAATTTCAAAAAAAAAAAAAACCACTTTCAAAGAAATTCCTATAGATCCTAATTTTGCAATATCTAGTATTCCTATCTCTTGCTGTTTTTACCACAACAAATATCCATAATGAAAAATGAATAAAGGAATCATTCATTCCAGGGCCTGATTTGCTTCTTAGATGTCCATGGTCAAAAATTATTCCTATTGCCTTCTCTTCTGATCACATATTAATTTAAGTTTTTGAAGTTTTTTGCTATTATCTAGGATAGGTACATATTTAAAGGAGATATAAAAATACTTTAAAAATAAAATATCAACAATTTCATTAGAAGGCTAAAAAAATATATAGATGAAGACAACACAAAATAAAACACAATGGTCCTTCAGATAATTTGCTGGAACAGCAAGAAAAGAACGAGAAAAAGAAAGACATTATTCAAATGCAATTCAGGACATTGCATCTTGGGGGAAAAATCTGACCCTTAGTTCAATTTTGGAAATAAAGATTTTTTTAAAATATTCTACTCTTTTAATGCAGGAGATGTAGGGTCAGTTCCTGGGTTGGGAAGATCCCCTGGAGAAGGAAATGGCAACCCACTCCAATATTCTTGCCTGGAAAATCCCATGGACAGAGGAGCTTGGTGGACTATAGTCCATGGGGTTGCAAAAGAGTCGGACACAACTTAGTGACTAAACAACAAGGAACAACAATAACAAGCCTTTAACTTAAGAAAATTATGGGATTGGCAAGGGATGTGAAGAAGCTACTGATTTCATAAGCAAATAATAATAAAAGAAAAAAGTAAGGAAAAGAGAAGAAGGGAGGGAAGGAGGAGGAAAGAAAGAACAAATGCAGAACTGAAACCCTGTATGATTATAGGCAGCAGCTGCTGAGGCACCTTTTGTCCAAGGAGTCTGAATTTCTCCCGGGATTAACTCTCACAGACACAAAGAATACTGGAGATCAAATGGTGCCTGTTTTGCATGTTTACCAACTGTATTTCAATTTGAAAGTCTGACTATAATAGACCCACCAACTGACTCCTTGTTCTATAGCCAGACCCACCAACTGACCCACAAAGGGTCCTGGTATCGACTTCAGAGCAATATTTCCCACCCCTTGCCCCAAAACCATCCCTCAACATTGTTCCCTCCTACCATCCTGTGATTGACCCAGTATCAATTACAGTTCAAATTAATTTCCCTTTCAACTTCTCTCCCACCTCTCTTGCAAGTCCAGTAAGCACCAGCACTCCTCCTCACAAAATATTTCAGCAAGACACCATGCCTCCATGAAGCCCTGACAACCTTTCTCACCGCAGGGATAATAGAATAGCGGCCTTCCTGGGCCACTTCCATCAATTTCTATTAAATGTATCCTTCTAATCTGTCAAGCCACTCATTTCTCCTTCCTCCTACAGAGATGCCAGTGAATTGGGGGCAGCAAGGAAGAGGTGAAAAGCGCAGGGTAGATGAGGATTGTGAAAGGGACTGCAGATACAGGCTGACCGGGGTCAAGGGCATCAACCATACGTGACCTGTGTGCGCCGACCACAATCAGAGAAACTTCACTTAATCTCACCAAGGCTATTAGGAGCTGCCTTTCCAGGTTACATCTAGCTGCTCAGAAAGATAACTGCTTTGCAGACTTCAATATACCTCGAGAGAATTAGATTTTTCTAAGCCAAAGATTGAATTCCTTCCTGCTTCCCCCCTTCTTCACTGTAACCAGGGCCTCACACAAGCTATTTCATTTTCCTTGTGCATCGGGCAGATGACATCCTGCTAAGTACGCCAGAAGCAGGGAAGACTGAAATGCAAGATCTGTGACGTCGTTTGCAAACAGACTTGCTTTGCTTACCTGTTTCACGGAAGGAGCTGCCGGCGAACACCTTAATCAGATAAACTATAGGCTTCAGTGTTCTCTACAGCTTCCAGGAGCCTACCCAAGTCAGCAAGGAGCAACTTCTACCTTCAACCCTGCACTATTTGCCTTGATGCATTCCTGCTGCTTGTTAATTGTTTGCTAAGTGATAGAGGGAACACAGAGAAGGGGAAAGATTCGTTGCTGATCCCCCAAGCAAATGTCTTCTCAAGGTTAGAGATAACACATGCAAATTAAGTACTGTGACTTCACATCACCAGATCACATAGCTTCCCTGAAGTCTCAGCTAATTTCCCAAACAGAGCCTGCCTCACCCTCCTACATGTTTCCATAACACTCTGCCGCCACTGCCACTGTATCATTCATGTCTTATACTACAATTGCTTATCTGCATATCTATCTCCTCTCCAATATACTAATACTGAGTTCCCTAAAAGCAAAGGCTATATTGGTTCATCTTTATCTCCAACTCCTGCAAGAAGTCTGAACGTGACTGATGCCCCACATATCCAGGTTGGGTGAATGAGGAGACCGAAATCAGTTTCTCATGTCATCCTGGCTGAAGGACTGTAAGTTCAGTTCAGTTCAGTTCAGTTCAGTTGCTCTGTCATGTCCAACTCTTTGTGACCCCATGGACTGCAGCACGCCAGGCTTCCCTGTCTATCACCAACTCCCAGAGTTTACTCAAACTCATGTCCATTGAGTCGGTGATGCCATCCGACCATCTCATCCTCTGTCATCCCCTTCTCCTCCTGCTCTCAATCTTTCCCAGCATCAGGGTGTTTTCTAGTGAGTCAGTTCTTCTCATCAGGTGGCCAACGTATTGGAGCTTCAGCTTCAGCATCAGTCCTTCCAATGAATATTCAGGACTGATTTCCTTTAGGATGGATTAGGTGGATCTCCTTGCAGTCCAAGGGACTCTCAAGAGTCTTCTCCAACACCACAGTTCAAAAGCATCAATTCTTCAGCACTCAGCTTTCTTTATAGTCCAACTCTCACATCCATACATGACTACTGGAAAAACCATAGCTTTGACTAGATTCACTGTTGTTGGCAAAGTTACGTCTCTGCTTTTTAATATGTTGTCTAGGTCGGTCATAACTTTTCTTCCAAGGAGTAAGCATCTTTTAATTTCATGGCTATAGTCACCATCTGCAGTGATTTTGGAGCCCCCAAAAATAAAGTCTGTCACTGTTTCCATTGCTTCCCCATCTATCTGCCATGAAGTGATGGGACCAGATGCCATGATCTTAGTTTTCTTAATGTTGAGTTTTAAGCCGCTCTTTCACTTTCATCAAGAGGCTCTTTAGTTCTTCTTGGCTTTCTGCCATAAGGGTGGTGTCATCTACACATCTGAGGTTATTGATATTTTTCCTGGCAATCTTGATTCCAGCTTGGGCTTCATCCAGCCCAGCGTTTCTCATGATGTACTCTGAAGGACTATAAACTGGGTTAGCAAACATGTTTTTCTGCCCTGGAAACCGAATCAAACACATACACATAAAATCAATGCATGCAGAGCAGGGATTCTTTTTAATATATTAGTCATTTACAAAATAAAGACAGGAAAATAGTGGAGGACATTCAGATCAGCATTGTCAGCTCAGCAGTTAGAAAAAAAAAAAAAATGTCCTTTAGTAAGTCCCAAAACATCCCTTTAGACTAGGTGTGCCTGTTCCCTCCTCAGCCCCCAGAGGGACATATGTGGTGACCATTCACATAATGCAAAAAACCTTTGAAGGTCAGAGAATCAGCTGGTGCAACGGGGCAGCTTGTGGTTGTGGGGCTATTCCCCAAATTTAAGAGCACCATTGACCAGCATAAAGGGCCAGGGAGGAGTGCGTGCCAAGTGGCTTCAGCTGTGTCTGACTCTGTGTGACACTATGGATTGCAGCCCACCAGGTTCCTGTGTCTGTGGGATTCTCCAGGCAAGAATACTGCATCCAAGCAGGTGTGAACTGTCCCCTCCTTATTCAGCCCTCCTAAACCTGTCTTCACAGACCCCAGCTTGCCACTTTTCCAATTTAGAATTCCTTTTCTTGATGGTAACGATGACCCTATAAGCGAGACCGCAAGAGACACCGATGTAAAGAACAGTGTTTAGGACTCTGTGGGAGAAGGTGAGGGTGGGATGATTTGAGACAATAACATTGAAAAATGTGTATTATTATCATATGTGAAATAGATCACCAGTCCAGGTTCCATGCATGAGACAGGGCGCTCAGGGCCAGTGCACTGGGATGACCCTGAGGGATGGGATGGGGAGGGAGGTGGGAGGGGGGTTCAGGATGGGGGACGCATGTACACCCAGGGCGGATTCATGTCAATGTATGGCAAAAACCACTACAATATTGTAAAGTCATTAGCCTCCAATTAAAATAAATAAAACAAAAAAAGAAGATACAAAAAAAATTTTTTTAATTCCTCTTCTTTACACCTCTCAAACAAAAGGAAATAAATACCTAATAAACATCCAAAACCCCACTGCCTTGTAGCTTAGGAAAAGAGACCCAGGGTGGAATGCCGCTCATCTCCTGGTACTGAGTCCATACACAGTGGCAGCTGCTCAGTTGAAATCCAAAGTGAGGGGGCTCCCCTCTGCCGGCTCCCTGCCACCCGGCACCTCGTCAGAGTCAGCTCAGCTCTTATGAGGGTAACAGGCCACTTCTCTTCAACTGTCTCCAAAGGACCTCTCCAATGGGTCAGCCTCTGTTGGGCCTCATCTCCACCTGTCTTAGTCCCAGGCATTCAGGGCCCCTGTATTTTTCTTCCATCCTCAGGGATTGGTGCTTGATCGTTCACTGATGCTAATGTACAAAAGTCCAATAACATCAAATCTTAACCCAAAGCTTCATGATGCCCTTACTCTGAAATTCCCAAGAAATGGCAGAGGATTAAAGGTTAACGGGACTTTCTCAGAACCCCTGAAACAATAGTTCAGGGCCTCCAAGGATGTCACTGGATTTGGCCTCCAGTCAGACTACTACTTAAACCACTGCAGGGGACACGGATTCGACCCCCGGTCTGGGAAGATTCCACAAGCCACGGAGCAGCTAAGCCCGTGTGCCATTAACTTCAGAGCCTGAGTTCTAGAGACTGTGCTCGGCAACAAGAGAAGCCCACGCCCCTAAAGGAGAGTAGCCCCCACTCGGCGCAACTGGAGAAAAGCCGCAGGCAGCGACCAAGACCCAGCAGTGCTGCAGGGCCGCAGCGTGTGTGTGGTTCGTGTGTGTGTGCGTGCGACGGCAGTGCATAGGCTCACAGACTGTGTGTGTGTGTGTGTGTGTGTGTGTGCACTCAGCCATGTCCGACTCATTGTGACCCCACAGACTGTAGCCTGCGAGGCTCCTCTGTCCATGGAAATTTCCAGGCAGGAATACTGGAGTGCATTGCCATTTCCTACTCCAGGGGATCTTCCCAACCCGGGGATCGAATCTGCATCTCTTACATCCCCTGCACTGGCAAGCAGGTTCTTTACCAACTGAACCTGCAGGGAAGCCCTTACAGACTGCATCTGAGTCATAAGAAGTGAGATAAAATGAGAATTCAAACTATATTTTCATACATATGTAAATATGTATAGGTACATATATTGTATGTACACATATATTATGAGCATACATATATTACATGTACATTTCTACATATTTTTCCACATATTAGCAAGAAACTTATGTAGCTGGGATTCGTGGTTTCCTGCTACTGTTCTGCTACAGTCTCTTCCTCTGGCTTAGTCTCTTCATCTTCAAAAAATGAAGGTATTCAACTACATGTTTCCTAATTTTCCTTCCAATGTTAACCTCCTATTTGAACATTTTTGCCACTGGAAAAAAAAATTTACTTATAATTGTATGGGATTTAATATAGAGAAAGCAATTTTTGATCCTCAGATATTTTGTTCACCTAGCCCTCAGGAAAATCCTGATGGAGACCACTGCTCAGAACTCATTTGAAATGTAGAAAATGTAACAAGTTTTTTCCATAACAAAAATGTGAATGTCAATGAAGAGACCACGCATAGCTATTATTCAGGAAAAAATGGCATTAGACTTTCATTTAAAAGAACTCAGTTCAGTTTGACTCAATGTCATAAACAAAGCCAAGTGTTCAGCCTCATGTCTACCAATTCCAAAAAATTTATGGGGAAGCAGGTGGGGACTGGGGAAACAGTGCTGTCGGAACCTTTAAAAACACCCTGGAGAGAAAAGTCACCTTGGCAAATACTTCAGCAGGAGCACCTCTTCAACTGGTGGAAACACTGAGACACGTGTGTTCCTACAACACAAGCCATGCAAATGATTCACTGTTTCTTCTTATAAGCCCTATCAAATTTATATTAGGTATGAGCTAACCAACTTCATAGCTAGCCTTTCATCTTGTCATATTTCCCTGCGTTCTCAGAGTGAATCCAGTCTGACGTGACACTTCCCATTCTACATTGTATAATATGAAAATAGAGCCATTAAAAGCAGTATTTCAGATAGGAAGGGAATCCAGAACTAAGACACTGATCAAAGTCTTTAGAGGCAACTACAAAATAACCAATGGCTTGAATATTTTGACCAATTTTTGAAATCAGAAAAAGAGACATAAAAGACCTTTGAGGTGACCTGACCCAAATTTTCTATACAATCCCTTCTCACAACTCTAAAATTCTCCTAGAAACTCTAAAATTCTCCCTTCAGGCAAGCTACTAGAACTGACCTAAACTATGAAGAGCCAGACAGGGTGCATGGTGTTGGATAATTTTGCATGGAGGTGATAAATTTATCCATTTCAGAGGATATAAGAATCAACATTCCCTTAATTTTGTTAAAAGGAATATAAGTAGCTAAGCGAAGGATTTGATTTTTCTCTTTTCTTCTCAAGGGCAGCACCACATTAATGGTAGATATTTATCCCAAAATTCAGACAAGCTCTTCTCCAAGAAGATAAAGCACCTTGAACTATATCCATGGTTGTGATTTGAGTAGTTAAAAGCCTAATGATAAATGGGACGAAATGAAAAGTGAGACTAAATTAGGCATATCTATACATGAGCACATAATTACACAGACTATGTATGTATAATTTGCCTTTAATGGCATTTCCGTCTATACTAAAATTCCCAGGTGTCCTCAAACAAGCACAGCTTTGTGATGTCATGCCTTTAATGGAGCTCTGTTACCATGGGGATCGCAGAGCTCCCTCTCAGAATAGCATTGAGTTCTGACAATTGAAGAAGCTGGAGAAATTTCAATTAAGCCATCATCTTAGAACCTTCCAGCACCTACAAATGTGAAAATTATCAAGTTCTGAAGCATTGCTAGTTTGCCTGAGAAGCTATGGACTTTGGGCCATGATTCAAAGTAGTGCATATATATATAAGGAAATATGAATTCAATCTCTTTTCTTCCAATAACCTATAATATGGACATATATATTGCCAGGTCCTCTCAAGAGCCCCTGAGTTGGATCCAATAATGCACTCAGTCATTTATTTACTCAGTATATATATATATGTGTGTGTGTGTGCGTGCTAAGTCACTTCAGTCATGTCCAACTCTTTGTGACCCTTTGGACTATACTCCACCAGGCCTCTCTGTCCAGAGATTCTCCAGGCAAGAATATACTAAAGTAGGTTGCCATGCCCTCCTCCAGGGGATCTTCCTGACCCAGGGATCAAATCCATGTCTCCTGGATTGGCAGGCGGGTTCTTTACCACTAGCACCACCTGGGAAGCCCATAAATATGTATACATACACACATATGTGTATGTTATTTATATGAAGATAGACACGTGGGTTTTCTCCAGTGCCCAGCATAAGCCATGGAATCTATGAGGTTATATAAATATGTATATATATATATATATATATACACACACACACATATATATTTCTTACCCTCAATGACCTTGAAGTATAGTCAATAACTATTATATATTAAAAGATGGAAACACAAGGATGTAATATGAAGAGAAATAGAAATAAGAGGACCAACTGGGTACAGAGAAAGATCTTGGAAGTTTGAGTTAGAAAATGTCTCTGGCAAGGCTTCAGAAGCAAAGAGTGAAGATGATCCATTGTTGAGCCAAAGCAATTAAATTCCCCTCCCTCTAGCCACACTAAAAAGGATTTAGCATGCATGAGGGTCTTAGGTCAAGAGCTGTGTGGCCAGCAACCCCTCAGAAGGTAGAGTATGTTGCAATCACAGCTTAAGCAACCAGAGAGTCAAGGTCAGAGCCAGCCAAGTGCAACCACAGGAGGGAAGAGTCACTGGTTTGTCCAAGACAAAGCCAAGAGGGATCTCCTGGTTGTTCCCAATATTTAAAGCTTGCCACAGAGGCCAAAAAGCTGCATGGAAACTAGCATCCCTCAACATTTCCCAGTCTTGCTGCCCAATGGAATGAAATGCAGGAGACATGGGTAAATGGCAACCCATTCCAATATTCTTCCTAGGAAATCCCATAGACAGAGAAGTCTGGTGGGCCACAGTCCATGGGGTCACAAAAGAGTCAGACACGACTTAGCAACTAAACAGCAATAATGCCATGTAAGCAGGTCACTCCATTTCTGTTCATATCTCTCTGAAGCTGTGAATTAAAATATACCCATCGTCCAACATTAGTGTGACCATGTGCTTACAATTATATTCCAATGAAAATTAATCATGTAAGAAGGAGGGCTTCTGTAGGAGCTAGTTATATCTTGGAGGCTCTAGTGCTTCCTTCAACCTATGTGGGCTGCTGTTACCCACACTCCTGATTCATGGAAACTTCAGCTCTTCTATGAATGGCTATCTGAAGTTTGGCCAGGATGCATATTTGTAAATCAGCACTTCTCTCTGACGTTTTCCACTTCTAGTGGTAAGCTTATTTTAGACCAGCCTCTTATGAAGTTTGTTAAATTCACTGCAAGTTCATAATCTATGCGGTCCTAATCGCTGCTCTTCTTTTCAGAGAGGTCACTGAGCACCAGGTACTGCTTTCATTTGAGGTGGGCGAGGTCAAAAAACCTGCACGAGTTCTACTTTTGATGTATTTTCTTTTAATCCCCTACTTTTCCATCATTTTTATGTATCACACTAACCTGGATTCTAACACATGGCTGCTTGCCACTGGAACAACTTTGAGGAGATACCCCATGTCCAAGGGCAAAGGAGAAGCCCAGCAAGATAGTAGAAGGGGCGAAATTGTGTTTAGAATCAAACCTCATACCCGCAAGAGACACTCAGAGGGCCCAAACAAACCCTGTGCACACCAGGACCCAGAGTCTGAGACAGAGCTGTGTCTGAGTGTCTCCTGAGGAGGTTCGAGTCAGCAGTGGCCTGCTGCAGGGATAGGGTCTGTGGGTGCAGCAGACCTGGGTATGGCATAAGCCCTCTTGGAGGAGGTCGCCGTTAACCCAACATAGAGCCACTAGAACATACCCAGGACTGGGGAAACAGACTCCTGGAGGGCACAAACAGAACCTTGTGCACCAGGACCCAGGAGAAGGGAGCAGTGAGCCCAAAAGAGACTGACCCAGACTTGCCCGTGAGTATCCAGGGGTCTCCAGCAGAGTCGTGGGTCAGCGGTGTCCTGCTGCAGGGTTGGGGGCACGGAGTGCAGCAGTGCATGCACGGGACCTTTTGAAGGAGGCCACCATTATCTCCATCACCTCCACCATAGTTTGGTCCTAGGTCAAATAACAGGGAGGGAACACAGCCCCACTCATCAACAGAAAATTGGATTAAAGATTTACTGAGCATGGCCCATCCACAGTTCATCAGGCAAACTATCAGATCTAATCCCTTGAATCTATTTCTCACTTCCACTCTATAGTCATAAGGGATTTGATTTAGCACATACCTGAATGGTTTAGTGGTTTTCCCTACCTTCTTCAAATTCAGTCTGAATTTGGCAATAAGGAGTTCATGACCTGAGCCACAGTCAGCTCCTTCTCTTGTTTTTGCTGACTGTATAGAGCTTCTCCATCTTTGGCTGCAAAAGATATAATCAATGTGATTTCAGTATTGACCATCTAGTGATGTCCATGTGTAGAGTCTTCTCTTGTGTTGTTGGAAGAGGGTGTTGGCTATGACCAGTGCATTCTCTGGGGAAAACTCTATTAGCCTTTGCCTTGTTTAATTCTGTACTCCAAGACCAAATTTGCCTGTTACTCCAGGGATTTCTTGACTTCCTACTTTTGCGTTACAGCCCCCTATAATGAAAAGGACATCTTTTTGGGGTGTTAGTTCTAGAAGGTCTTGTAGGTCTTCATAGAACCATTCAACTTCAGCTTCTTCAGCATTACTAGTTGGGTCATAAACTTGGATTACTGTGATACTGAATGGTTTGCCTTGGAAACGAACAGAGAACATTCTGTAGTTTTTGAGACTGCATCCAAGTACTGCATTTCAGACTCTTTTGTTGACTATGATGGCTACTCCATTTCTTCTAAGGAATTCTTGCCCACAGTAGTAGATATAGTGGTCATCTGAGTTAAATTCACTCATTCCAGTCTATTTTAGTTCACTGATTCCTAAAATGTCTATGTTCACTCTTGCCGTCTCCTGTTTGACCACTTCCAATTTGCTTGATTCATGGACCTAATATTCCAGGTTCCGATGCAATATAAAGAAATGCAAAAAAGCAAAATGGCTGTCTAAGGAGGCCTTACAAATAGCTGTGAAAAGAAGAGAAGCAAAAAGGTAAGAAGAAAAGGAAAGATATACCCATTTGAATGCAGAGTTCCAAAGAATAGCAAGAAGAGATAAGAAAGCCTTCCTCAGTGATCAGTGCAAAGAAATAGAGGAAAACTATACAATGGGAAAGACTAGAGATCTCTTCAAGAAAATTAGAGATACCAAAGGAACATTTCATGCCAAGATGGGCTCAGTAAATGGTATGAACCTAACAAGCAGATGATATTAAGAAGAGGTGGCAAGAATACACAGAAGAACTACACAAAAAAGATCTTCATGACCCAGATAATCACGATGGTGTGATGACTCACCTAGAGTCAGACATCCTGGAATGCAAATTCAAGTCAGCCTTGGGAAGCATCACTACGAACAAAGCTAGTGGAGGTGACGGAATTCCAGCTGATGATGCTGTGAAAGTGCTGCACTCAGTATGCCAGCAAATTTGGAAAACTCAGCAGTGGCCACAGGACTGGAAAAGGTCAGTTTTCATTCCAATCCCAAAGAAAGGCAATGCCAAAGAATGCTCAAACTACCACACAATTGCACTCATCTCACATGCTATAAAGTAATGCTCAAAATTCTCCAAACCAGGCTTCAACAGTATGTGAACCATAAACTTTCAGATGTTCAAGCTGGTTTTAGAAAAGGCAGAGGAACCAGAAATCAAACTGCCAACATCTGTTGGATCACCGAGAAAGCAAGAGTTCCAGAAAAAGATCTATTTCTCCTTTATTGACTATGCCAAAACCTTTGACTATGTGGATCACCACAAACTTTTTAAAACTTTTAAAGAGATGGGAATACCAGACCACCTGACCTGCCTCTTGAGAAATCTGTATGAAGGTCAGGAAGCAACAGTTAGAACTGGGCATGGAACAACAGACTGTTTCCAAATAGGGAAAGGAGTATGTCAAGGCTGTATATTGTCACTGTGCTTATTTAACTTATATGCAAAATACATCATGAGAAATGCTGAGCTGGATGAAGCACAAGCTGGAATCAAGATTTCTTGGAGAAATATCAATAACCTCAGATATGCATATGACACCTCCCTTATGACAGAAAGCAAAAAACTAAAGAGCCTCTTAATGAGAGTGAAAGAACAGAGTGAAAAAGCTGGCTTAAAGCTCAACATTCAGAAAATGAAGATCATGGTATCCAGTCCCATCACTTCATGGAAAATAGATGGGGAAACAGTGAAAACAGTGACAGACTTTATTTTGGGGGGCTCCAAAATCACTGCAGATGGTAACTGAAGCCATAAAATTAAAAGACGCTTGCTCCTTGGAAAAAAAGTTGTGACCAACCTAGACAGCATATTAAAGAGCAGAGACATTACTTTGTCAACAAAGGTCCATCCAGTCAAAGCTATGGTTTATCCAGTGGTCATGTATGGATGTGAGAGTTGGACTATATGAAAGCTGAGCACCGAAGAACTGACGCTTTTGAACTGTGGTGTTGGAGAAGAAGCTTGAGAGGCCCTTGTACTGCACGGAGATCCAACCAGTCCATCCTAAAGGAAATCAGTCCTGAATATTCACTGGAAGGACTGATATGGAAGCTGAAGCTCCAATACTCTGGCCACCTGATGCAAAGAACTGACTCATTTGAAAAGACCCTCATGCTGGGAAAGATTGAAGGCAGGAGGAGAAGGGGACGACAGAGGATGAGATGGTTGGATGGCATCACCGACTCAATGGACATGAGTTTGAGTAAACTCTGGGACTTGGTGATGGACAGGGAGGCCTGGAGTGCAGCAGTCCATGGGGTCACAGAGAGTCGGACACGACTGAGTAATTGAACTGAACTGAACCTGGATTCCAAGTGGAAGCTGGTAATCCCAAGTTCTCAAAGAACAGAGACAAATGATCCCTCTACTATTATAAGGATGAATGTATGAGATGGACCTACTGTAACTTGGGTTTTTCCATAGTCTCTCTGGCCTTTCTGTGCTGAGAGCTCTATCTTGCCTAAGATTGACCTCCTGATGAATTAGGTGAAAATGTCAGCTTCCTCTTAAGAGTGATCACGTGTTATGTCTCCTTTCAGATAGAGATGAACATTATCCTAAACTCTAGGATAGCAGAATATTATGAGAGACTGATGAGGTCTCTATTTTTCCAAGAGGTCTTTAACAATGGATTAATTTCTACCATGGGGTAGACATGTTATATTCCCTGATGTGTGGAGGTGGGCCCAGTGACCTTGAAGAGTGTTGATACATCCCTCCCCCCATGATGGCCCCAAAGAGTATCCAGCTAAAGGGTTGGATAAATGATGCTGAAATCCAGCCAGGGCTTCAACTACCGACTTGTGTACCCTGACTCAGGGCTGTGTGCACCTGGACGGAAAGCACTTTGTCTGATTTGCACAAAATTGCCACAAGGGGTTAAGGAGAACTTGATCCAACCCTACAAATCTGAGATGATTTTGTTCACCCACTTCTTAATTTGTTGTAACAGCCCTTTTATTTTACAACAATTTAATGAGCATCAATTATGTGTCATGGCCAATATCCTCCATTCTTCCTGAAATATGTGAAATCATTAGTGGTATTTAGGAATTCTGATTCCAGGGCATGATTCCAAACTATTAATAAATACAGAATAATGATCCTGCCTGTGGCTTAAGGGAGTGAGAACAGATCACAGCATTGAATACTGCCCAGTCATCAAAAACATTGTTTTAAACCTGTGAACTACAGAAAATTTCCACATCTGAACCTCACTATATCATACATTGTGTTTTCATCATATATTTTATGCTCTCCCAGCTATGTTTCTTCCGCAAATACTTCTGTCTTAAAGCAGCCACTAGGTGACAAGTCAGAAACCTGATTTCAAGCATTGGCTTTACAACTTGACTCATTTTTTTGACCTTGAACACAAGTCACTTGAGTTCTTAGGGCATTGCCTTTCCTCTGGACAATAAAATAAAAACTAGATTCTGACTCCACAGGGATGTCGTGAAAATAAATGAGATGTAGGTCTTCAGAGTCACTTTAAGCTCTTAGGAATGAAAGAGCTTAAAGAGATATGAGGTTTTGGCAGCATTTTTTTCTGGTCAGCCTTACAAGTGAGAGAGAAAGCTTCTTAGTAAGTTTGGAAGAATATGACCTCAGTGACTCCTCCCCCTGACCTGTAGCTTTTTCTCTTCTGCATTCACAAAGTCTACAGTAATTCTGGCTGTTGACTCAGTGAAATTAATAAGTATCTACCATACCCTTAGGCAGCAAAGAAAAATGGTCACGTGCTGTGTGAGGTGAATTATCTGCTACCAGTCAAGCATCATACAATACATGCCCCTACAGGGGCTGTGAAAACACTCTAATGAAACAAGGAAAGTGTTACATTGCAGAAAAGAGGAAGCTGCTAGGATAGAGTTCCCAGCTAGGATACTGATCTGACAGAGTCTAGAAGTCCAGAGGTAGAAAATGTCTTTTAGGAGAACTGCAACTGCAACCACATTTTTGCCACTGTCAGAGATACTCTGTTCTAATGCCACAGCAGTTGTGAAAGAAGATCACAAATAACCAGCTAACAGTCTCCCTGCCCCAAGATGAAGAGTCTCTGACAGGTGGTGCAGATAAGTGCTGTATGACCTGTCCCTTATCTCCCTTAAGAGAGCGGTACAATCCACGGAGCTCACATAAACTCTTCTCTGGCTTCAGTCCCATTCTGACATTTAAGAGAAAAGTTGACAGTCATCGATTAAAGGCAAACATTAGAGTGAGGTGATATGTACGCTAGGTGGCTATGACTAAAGATGTGGTTTTGCAAGAATTAGCTGGAAAGACATACTGGCGTGCTGAAATGAGTCTCTAAGCTGGTGGATCAAGCTAACATCTTTGTCTTGGTCTCACTGGGGCTCGTGCTTGTTTACAGGCTTTGATTTTCTTCATTTACTCACTCAATAAATGTTCACTGAGCACTGTAATGGAAACTGCTGGTGCTGCCCACAAATCTAATCTCCTCCCTTCCCTGAGAAAGTAGCTGTCCAGTTAAAACCTAAATTGTCTCACCCATCTTCCCGGGAGGGGAGGTGACCTAAGTTGGCGCTAATGGAGACTGAATGGAAGCGACAAGGGCAACGTTGGCATCAAAAAAAAGCTCTTAACCTGGACTTTTGCTGTTACTTGTCTGCTTGTTAAAAATGGAAAAGCAGAGGCTACCTGCCTGCCATGGACTATTTGTGAGAAGGAAATAAACATCTGTGTTTTGGAGTTTCTTTGTTACATCAGCTCTGCTTTCATTTTTTACAAATTTAAGAGCCTTCTGAGTATCAAGTCCTATTTGACAAGCCAGGGTTCCAGCTTAGCAAGACACACATGGTGCATGCCCCCATAAAATGTATAGCTTAATGTCTATCCTAGTCTTCTACCTGGGAATCAAAACCCTGAGATAAGTGTCTATCATACTCAGTAATCAAAATAAAATAGGGCAGGAGGCAGGAGTATAAGAGTAGATAAAGATCTGGGCTTTGGAGACTTCCTTGGTGACCAGTGGTTAAGACTTCACCTTTCAACACAGTGGGTGTGGGTTAGGCCCCTGGTTGGGTAGCTAGGATCCCACATGCCTTGAAGCCAGAAAACCAAAACTGTAACAAACTGTAACAAATTCAATAAAGACTTTAAAAATGGTCCAACATCAGAAAAAAAAAAAAAGACCTGGGCTTCAATGTTGAACAAACCCGAATTCAAGTCCTTGCTCTGTCTCTTATAAACCATATTCTTAGGGTGAATCATTTACTCTACGTAGATCTCATTTACCTCCTTTGAAGCAGGGATGATAGGAATAAGTGTACGTACCTAATACAGCCCTGCTGCTGCTGCTGCTGCTTGAATGTTTCAATCATGTCCGACCCCGTGTGACCCCATGGAATGGGGTGTGACCCCTGTAGTCCACCAGGAATTTCATGGAATTCTCCAGGCAAGAGTATTGGAGTGGGTTGACATGCCCTCCTCCAGAGAATTTTCCCAACCCAGGGAATCAAACCCAGGTTTCCTGCATTTGCTGGTGGATTCTTTACAACTGAGCCACCAAGGAAGCCCCTAATAGTGTCCTAGTGACAATCAAAAGGATTAGACATGTAAGTAGATTAAACCAGGACTTGAGCATCACCGATGTGATCATCAGAGTTCGGTCTTATTATCATTTACTTTCATGGGGAGTGAAAGTGAAAGTCTTAGTCACTCAGTCGTGTCCAACTCTTTGTGATCCCCTGGACTGTGTAGTCCACCAGGCTCCTCTGTCCATGGAATTTCCCAGGCAAGAATACTGGAGTGAGTTGCCATGCCCTTCTCTGGGGGATCTTCCCAACCCAGAAACTGAACCCGGTTTTCCTGCATTTGCAGGTGGATTCTTTACCACTGAGTTGCCAGGGAAGCCCATGACACTTTTCGCCTCTGCCATAATTCAACCAACTGAGTTAATTCAGTCTCATAATTATGTTTGCTCATCTGGTACCCCCTACTCTAGCATGAGGGTTTCCCGGGAAGCTCAGATGGTAAAGAACCTGCTGCAATGTGGGAGACCCAGGTTTGATCCCTGAGTGGGGTAGACCCCCTGGAGAAGGGCATGGCAACCCACTCCAGTATTCTTTCCTGGAGAATTCCACGGACAGAGGAGTCTGGCAGGCTGCAGTCCATGGGGTTGCAAAGAGTTGGACCTGACTGAGCAACTAACACACACCATAGCACAAACAACTCTTTCTTAAATAGCTCTGTCCCAGAACTTAGTACAATGCCTGGTATGAATGAGGCACTCTATTCATAACTGTCACGAATAACTGCCATGTGAACTTGAAGGAATATTAAAGACTGGAGTATGAATAAATAAAAACCTACTAAGATGGTTATTTGTTTGATGCAAAAAAAGTAGGCATTTGGTTTTGAAGATAAATGGATGGCAATGAAACATTTAATAAAATCCATCAAGCCTCAGAAATTAATACAGGGAGGCCCCATGATGAAAATGAGTATTTTCCAAAAGCTATATGCCAACTGCTTTGACCTCAAAAACATAATGAAATGTTATACATCATCTTAAGAGTCCAGTTCACAAGAGCTTTTTTAACCTTAGTTAAAAAACTGACATATTAAACTTAGTTAAAACTGACATATTGTACAATGGCATTAGAAAAAAATTGTAGCAAACAAGATGATTGAAATGCCAAAAAAAAATGGGGGGAAACAAAGTAGAAAAATCAAAATTTTTGTTCTTTGGTGGAAGTAATTTTAAGTAGAGAAAGACAAGAAACAAAATGTTGACTCTTAAAGGTTTGAATGCATTTTTGGTGGGTTTATAAGTTCAAGGCACTGGTTCTTTATTCTCCCTAATTCCACATCAAAGTTTCCAGCTTTCATCCCCTTTACTATAGAGATACTGCCAGCAATACTCTTATACTGAATAGTCTGGATTAGCCCCCTTTTCTCACAAGTGGAACAAAGAGAGGGAGACAAATGTCTCTAAGATAACCGGAAAAGAATTGGGGGGGGAAACTGTAAGCTCTATGTGTATGTACTTGGTCGCCCTGTTGTGGCCAATGCTTTTTGACCCTTTGGACTGTAGCCCACCTTGTCCCTCTGTCCTTGGGATTTCCCAGACAAGAATACTGGAGTGGGTTGCCATTTCCTTCTCCAGGGGATCTTACGAACCCAGAGATCAAACCCACATCTCCCATGTCTCCTGCATTACAGGCATATTTTTTACCCATTGAGCCATCAGGGAAGACTGTGAGTTGTATAAGGAAGGTTAAAAAGGAAATAAAGTAAATTGGTCTGAAGCACAGTACCTGGTGTGAAATATGCTGACATGTGATCAGTGAAATGATAAGAAAATGGAGAGATGAGGCAAAAGCTTCATAATACTTTAAAAGAGAGAGAGAGAAAGCAGGAAAAATAATGGTTCATAGTATTCTTCCATGTTGTACAACAAATATCATTAGCCCAAGGAATTTTGGTTGTTAATAAGAACAAGAGGAGCAGACACTTAGCTATATGGGAGGAAAAGAAGTATAGTATTTTCTAATTATGAAAATAGGTTAATCGCAACTTGATTTATTTTTAAGTTCATAAAAACTTAACTGACCTCTTCCTAGTCTGTGAAGAGGAGAACACAAAGGACTAATGTGAAATGACTATTTAAGTTTACTGAAAATATAAGGAGGAAACTCCCTGACAGAACATACATACAAAGGCTATTTTATGGCAAACTATGAAATCAACGTGGAAAAGGAAACGGTAATAGGGAACCATTCTTAACCTCTTACGTAAAAATTCAGTCACAGTTTAAAAAGATACAGATCAAATAATGGAGAATCCCAGAAAAACCTCTGAAGCTTCCTACATGATTTTAGCAGAATAAAAATGATGCTTCCTGGTTAAATGCGAGACTGTTTTTTTGTGTGTCTTAGCCATACTGTCCCTCTGCCACACTCATCCTCTCCCCACCTCCCCCGTTTCCTCCCACTCTCTCTCTCTCCCTCTCTCTCTGACACACACACACACACACACAGAGCATCAACGCAAACATCACTGTCAGCACCAAGGACAGCAACCTCCACTTTGACCCAGGTGTGAGAGACCATCCTCAGAAACCAGGTATACATCTCAGGAGCTCTTGTTTATTTTTTTAATCTATTTATTTTCAACTGAAGGATAATTGCTTTATAATATTGTGCTTGTTTCTGTCATACATCAACATGTATCAGCCGCAGGTATACATATGTCCCCTCAGTCTTAAACCTCCCACCCCATCCCACCTCTCTAGGTTGTCACAGAGACCTGATTTGAGTTCCCTAAGTCATATAGGAAATTCAGGAGCTCCTTTGAATTCAGATGAGAAGTGCTTGACTGCCCAGCAAGCTCAGTTGGTAGAGCATGGGACTCTTAATCCCTGGGTTGTGGGTTCAAGTCCCATGTTGGGCAGCTGCTCAACATTTTGGGCTTCCCTTGTACCTCAGCTGGTAAAGAATCTGCTTGCAATGCGGGAGACCTGCATTCAATTTCTGGATTGGGAAGATCCCCTGAAGAAGGGATAGGCTATCCATTCCAATATTCTTGGGCTTCCCTGGTAGCTCAGCTGGTAAAGAATTTGCTTACAATGCAGGAGACCTGGGTTCAATCCCTGGATTGGGCTTGCAATGCAGAAGACCTGGGTTCAATCCCTGGTTTAGGAAGATCCCCTGGAGAAAGGAAAAGGCTACCCGCTCCAGTATTCTGGCTTAGAGAATTCCATGGACTATACAGTCCATGGGGTTGCAAAGAGTCAGACATGACTGAGTGACTTTCACTTTCACTTTCTAGACGTGGTTGAAGTTTAACTCAAAGTTGCAAACGCCTGATCTGTAACACTACTTTTCTTTTCAGAATATGATTATCTGTATTTATTAAAACAGGGGACATTTTTACTATATGTTCAGAACAAATAATTGACAAAACTGAGGATCAGAGTCTGCTAGAGCTGGAAAGATCCTTCAGGAGACTTTATCCCAGCCTCTCCTTTGTAAAGATGAAAAGAATAAGGACAAGAGGTTATGAAGGTAGTTTCTAAGTAGACTTTTTATTCTGGCTATTATAGAAATGTAATGTTTCTATGTACTTCAAAATTTTGACAAAATTGAGGGGGGAGGTTCAAGTTCACAGTACTTGATGACAGAATTTTTATTCAACCAGAGTCCAATAATCACTTGTCACATGAAAAATGCCAAGTCAAAAAATTAAACCTAACCCTTGACTCTTAACACATTACCACTTTTAACAGCAATTTAACAATGGTAAATCAGCTTATAACATTGTTTTAATTTTTACAAAATATAACCAATAACTCCACACCTCATCTGCCACATGCTATATGTTTCAAAAATATGACTGCAGGTTATCTTTAGTTTTGTGTCATGAAGACTAGTATAGTACTTGCATTTCTCCCCAGATACACATTTAGTGGGAATGCTTCTAAGAAGTTAAGTGTGTTTATATTCAATTCAAGCATTACCTCTTTTAGGAGACCAAGCACTTGAAGTATGGGCTCTATATCCCTCCTCCTCACTTTCATACTAATCTATGCCCATCTTTAACAGTCCATTTATCTCTTTATATCAAAATTAGCACTTTAGGGGCCTGGGCTCTAGTTCTGTGAGCAACTTAAGGCTAGGTGCAAAGGCTTTCCCATCCTATCTCTGTGTTCTCAAAATGAGTTGCATGAAAGACATTGTACTATGTACTGGAGCTGTGCATACGTGCAAAATCACTTCACTCATGTCCAACTCTTTACAACCCCGTGGACTGTAGCCCACCAGGCTCCTCTGTCCATAGGATTCTCCAGGCAAGAACAGTGGAGTGGGTTGCCATGCCCTCCTCCAGAGGACCTTCCCCACCCAGGGATCAAACCTGCATCTCATGTGTGGCCTGCATTGGCAGGTGGGTTCTTTACCACTAGCGTCACCTGGGAAGCCTGTACTGGAGCTATGTATTAGTCACTCAGTTGTGTCCAACTCTTGTGACCCCATGGACTGTAACCTGCCAGTCTCCTCTGTCCATGGAATCCTCCAGGCAAGAACACTGGAGTGGGTTGCCATGCCCTTCTCCAGGGGATCTTCCTGACCCAGGGATTGAACCCATGTCTCCTGCATTGCAGGCAGATTCTTTACCATCTGAGCCACCAGGGAAGCCACCACTGTAGAACTGTAACTCTGATTAAAACATTATTCTTAACTTCAGAAAGTTTAGAATTAAGTGAGCGAGAGACAGAGAGAAGGAACTTATTATACTGTGTCTTAAGAGAGAGCAAATAGGTTCTGATGTCTTAGAGATGGGGATTTAAGTCTTAGTTCTGCTATTCTATACTCCTGGGGAAACTAATTAAATGTAGCCAAAAATGAGATGATGGCAGTAATAGCTACTACCTTGAATTGTTTTGAAGATTAAATAACAATAAGTGAAAAACTATTCTTGGCCCCAGTAAGTGCTAAATAAGTATGAGAATACGCACACCGCTGTAAAATTGATGGCGTGTATACAAGACGCTGACAAAACAAAGAGCAGGAGTGTGCAGATTTATCATATTTTAATCAAAGATTTAACTACTCTAGAGAGACGTAAAGGAGTGATAAATGTACCAGTGAATGATAAAATAAATCATTATTTAACAAGAGATGGTTGCTTGATTAAGCTGATGGGCGCTGCAGCAGCATAGAAGGAAAGTTATGGGACGCTCCCCAAAGGAAGTGGTATTTCTATGAAGGCAGAAAAGTTGAGCAGGTACTGACCACATGCAGAGGAGCAGAAACAATCCAGGTTGAGAGAGCACTTTTTGCAAAGACCTAAAGATAAGAAAACACAAGGGGCTTGCCAGTAATCCCAAGCAGTTCTGTTTAACTGTGCTCAGTTAAACACGCCTCAGAGGCTGCGGAGTGGTGGCCAGACAGCAGACTGTAGCTCATCAGAATCTTAGGTGTCCTGCCAAGGAGCTGGGACTGCATCATGAGGCAACTGATGACCACTAAAGAATTTTACTCATGGAACTAAAGTAATGTCAATTTATAGTTTAACACGATGACTTAATCTGGAATTTGAAAAGCAAGTTGGGAGAAAGCGTAATGGTGAAGTGATGAGACCCAAAGCAAGATCCCTGAGCAAGAGACAAGTGCAATAATCTGGACAAGAGCTAAAAGCGGCCTAAATATTTTGTATCCCAAGTGCTTAGCACACAGGGTCTCTGACTCCAGACGGGATCCTAATAAACTTCTGTGGAACTAAAAGAATTACCATGCCATACTGGCAAAGAAGTGGTATCTCTTCTGGCTACATGGACTCATCTGTATCTATTCCTCATTTCTTCATCTTATGCAGTCCCATGTAGCTAAAAGTCTTGGGAGCCCTGACGAGAGGAAGGTAAGGAGATGAATAAGAGAGGTCTGATCACAAAGTGTAATCACTTTATATTTCACAGTTAGGATTAACACCGAGTTTTATGCTAATTGGGCTTCCCTGGTAGCTCAGCTGGTAAAGAATCCCCCTGCAATGCAGGAGACCCCGGTTTGATCCCTGGGTCGGGAAGATCCCCTGGAGAAGGGATGGGCTTCCCACGCCAGTATTCTCGGGCTTCCCTGGTAGCTCAGCTGGTAAAGAATCTGCCTGCAATGTGGGAGACCTGGGTTTGATCCCTGGGTTGGGAAGGTCCCCTGGAGAAGGGAATGGTGGCCCAGTCCAGTACTCTGGCCATGGAGAATTCCATGGACTGTATAGTCCATGGGCTCCCAAAGAGTGGAACATAACTGAGCAATTTTCACTTTATGCTAATTGTGATATCAGGTTTCATATGTGCATACAACTTACATTTCTTGGGCCATGCTCTGACTTATAATCTGCCCCAAACTATTAAATAGCAGAAGATATTAGTGTGTATAAGCCTATTTATTTATATTAATGCAATACATTTCTACCTCCATATTTGTATATCACCCCTAGTTGAAAAAGAAAATGTTGCAATAAAAATAAAACTTACTGGTAAGGTAGATCTTCCATCTCACTGTGTCTGTTTCTGGTTTCTTAAATCTTTTTTTTCCTTCACTGTTCAGTCTGTTCAGATTGGTGCTTGATGTGGGATTCGCAATGCTCGTGACCACAGCCAAATACATCTACATAGGGCATACCCTCCTTGTCCAATCTATTATAGTTCCAGAGGACTTTCAAAGGGCCTGGTGACTTCTGTGGCTTCCCAAAGGCTCTGTGGGTCTGCTTCCTCCTGATCCCCCATTTCTTGGCATCCGTGTTGGAACAGGTGTGAGCAGACACAGGCAGGTCCGTGGAGCCCACAGTCCAGGGCTGGCACGAGGTAAGGGTTACCTTCCTGCAGGAGATGACTCCGACAATGCTTGCCAGGATGCCAACTTTCAATTAGTGGCATCTTTTGCTCCATGTCCTCGGGCAAATGTCCAGTTTATTGTGAGCAGACTCCGGCTGTTCTGCGAGACGGCACTAATGCCAGAAAACGGATGCTTTCCAGCTCTTTTCCCATAGCCAAGGAAGACTGGTCTATCAACGGAAGGCAGGGTTGCTGCTGTCCAGCGCGAGGCCAGTCCCTCGTCCATGAGCTGGGATGCTAATTTATTCTCCAACCATGAAGCCAAATGTGCTTCCAGATGTTGAGCTGGAAGCAACTGAAATTGTTGCAAGCACACGAAAAAAAGAAATCTCACAGCTATGACCTGCAAATTGTCTGTGGGAGACCATTTGTACTGAGGCAGTGTGTCATTGTAGACAGCAAGGCAAAATCTTCTGTCAACCAGACCCAGATGGGTCTTTTAATAGCTACCCCACTGTTAACAAAAGATAAAAATTCCTATAGTAACTTTCCTAAAGAACCATAGATTTCTCTACAGCTAATGTGTGTGTGGGGTGGGGAGGCAGAGGACAGGAGGTGGAATCCTTATGAGGTTATGTTCACATGATACCATAACACAGATGGTTGGATCAAGTCAGGGCCAAATATGTTTCAAAAAACAGTGGATCAAGTTAACTACCTTTTGGGTTTTGTTGTTTGTTTTTACAGAATGAATGGGGTAAGCAATCATTAAAGGGTAACCTTATGTAGGCAGAGAACCTTCACAAAGGCTTCTGTTTAAAATTGTTGGCAATCTGGCAGGCAGGCCTGACACATAAACTTGGTAGAAGAACCAAATCCAGGGGCAAATAATTTTTAAAAGATTTATTTATTTGGCTGTGCCAGATGTTTTGGTGTGGCACACAGGCTCCAGAGCACACAGGTTCAATAGTTGTGGTGTATGGGTTTTGTTGCTCTGCAGTATGTCAGATCTCAGTTCCCCAGCCAGGGATCAAACCCACGTCCTCTGCATTGCAAGACGGATTCTTAACCACTGGACCACCAAGGAAGTCCCAAAAAGACACTCCATTCTCTTACATGGGCCTGGCCCACAAACACAGAAACCCAATCTTAGGCAACAACTCCTTGACTCCTTTTTAGTCCAGACCCCTGGCTAGCTTTGATCTACTCTTCCGTGTCCTCATATCTGACTCTTAATGACATTTTATACACTTATTGATCATTAACCCTTGGAGAACTGCCTCATAATTCTGTACTCACATTGCAGTCGTACATGCCATCAGTTATTAATCAGAGACATGCTTCAGCATTTTCCCTAATCCTTAGGTTCCAATAACAGCCAGGCTATCATCCTGCTTTGCCTTCTCTAGTGCAAGGGAAAAAAGTGGATATTAACTATCAACTCTTGTTGACTAATTTTCAAAGACCAATGTGAGATACAGAATCATTTCAGAAGGTAAACTATTTGGAAATTCCCCTCCCTTTTAAGTATGACCTGAAATCTCATCTGAATTTCACCCTTGTCCAATAACAACAAAAAATAAAAATAAAACATGAGAACAAGAGCGTTATGTGTGGAGCTCTACAGGGTAGCAGGAGGCGCGCGGCCTTTGGAACGAGACAGACTTGATTCGGAAGTCCACCTGCCTCGGCACGTTTGCCTGCTATGAGAGCTTGTGTAAGTAGCGTGAACTCCGCCTACCTCAGTTTCTTCATCTGTAATGATGGAGATTAAATGAAATAAGGCATAGACGGATATTAAGCAGAGACTTTGGGATATAGAATGACTCCTTTTTTTTTTTTTTTCTTTTTAAATTCTTGATGAGGAAGCTGAGTTCCCAAACAGTAATATTAGCACATCTATTCCACAGCAGTTCTATTCAAATACAAGCACTTGTCAGACTTACTTGGTGGCCCAGTGGTTAAGAGACCACCGGCCAATGCGGGGGACACAGGTTTGATCCCTGGTCCAGGAAGATTCCACACGTCGCGGGGCAACTAAGCCCACGTGCTGCAACTACTGAGCCTGCGTGTTGAGCCCACACACCCCAGGGCCTGTGCTCCACAACAACGAGAAGTCCCACACCGAAACTAGAGAATAGCCCCTGCTCGCTGCAGCTAGAGAAAGCCTCTGCACAGCAATGAAGACCTAACACAGCCAAAAATAAATGAATCAACAAATTTTTAAAAAACGAATATATGCACTTGTTATAACGCAGATGTGGCAGATTGTATTTTGCAAACACAGCCACAGCAATATTTCCAGTCCCACTTGCTCTTCCAGCACCTCACCACACCTCCATCAATGTTTCCTTTTCCCTTGAACTAGGCAGACCTTCGTGATTTCCTTGACAAACAGAACGTGGGAAGAGGGATTCCGTGTGACTTATGTGATTAGCTCATGAAAGCAGTATAGCAGAGAGCCTCCTGGCTCTCTATCTAGATGCTTGCCCTGGAAACCCAGCCAGCATGTTGTAAGGAGGCTCAGGACACATGAAAAGACCACATAGAGATGTTCCAGCCAGCAGTTGCAGCTAAAGTTCCAGCTAACAGCAAGCATCAGCTGCCAAGTATATGAGTCAACAAAGTCTTCAGATGATTCCAGTCCCCAGTCTTTGAGCTGCCTTAGCCGATGCTGAGTGGGGTAGAAATAACTGCCCTTATATATTCCCAACCAAATTACAGACATGTAAGAAAAATAATATGTTGTTATTGTTTTAAGCTACAAAATTTGGGGGTGCATTGTGGTGGCTCAAAGAATCTATCTGCAATGCAGAGACCCAGGTTCGCTCCCTGGGTCAGGAAGATCCCCTGGACAAAGGGATGGCTACCCACTCCAGTAATCTTGCCCAGAGAATCCCATGGACAGAAAAGCCTGGCAGGCTACAATCCATGGGGTCGCAAAGAGTCAGACCCGACTGAGTTTCACTTTCACTTTCTGTTACACAATGAATAGATAATTAGAACACTGAACCTCATAATTAAATGCATAGCTATTAAGTTTAGAGTCAAAAGAGAATTTTCAGATGATGTCATCTGGACTTCCCAGTGGTCCAGTGGTCAAGAACCCTCCTTGCAATGGATATGGGTTCGATCCCTGGTCCAAGAAGACACCATATACCGCGCGGCAACTAAACCTCTGCACCACAACTGCGGTGTCCACTTGCCCTGGAGCCCATGCTCCACAAGAGGAGAAGCTACCACGATAAGAAGCCCACATGCTACAACTAGAGAGTGGCCCCTGCTTGCCGCAACTAGAGACGATCCACACGCAGCGACGATGACCTAGGACAGCAGAAAAACAAAACATAGAAAAATAAACAAATAAGCAAGAAGATGTCATCTGAGATGAGCAGAGTCTGGTCTGAACTTGGTTGACGTAGTGTGCAAGGCTACGATGCTGAATGGGATCCAACAGAGTCAACAGTGCTAAGAAGACTTTTAAAAAAAAGTGTCAAACCATGAAATCAGCAGATGTGCTTGAAGCAAGGAGGAGAGAGGGCAAATGTGCTGAATGTGAGGCTGCTATTTTTCTACAGTCACTTTTCTGAGTATAAATGCTTAGAAATTCTATAACATTGATCAAATGGTTTGGTGGAAGCCTGCATTTGGCAGGCAGCGAGTTTTCCACACAGTGATTTTATCTTAATAGGAGCTAATCTATTATAATAGCTTCACATACACATACAGTCCATCAGTTAGACAATGTTGTGTCACATAATTGACTGCAGACGTTTCAGGCATTGAAGAGGTGGCAGAAAAACGTGTTGACGTGAAGATCTGTCTTTCTTCATTGCCATTAGATATGCAAACTGTGTAAGCTGGCTAACAAACTTTGTTTCTTGAGACTGAAGTGTTTTTCCCCTCCCATTCTACAAGAAAATCAGCCGAGACTAAATGCTATCTATCAAAATAGTCCATGTATTCTTATTTTATGGATATGTGAGTGTGACATGTACACAAGTCTAAATATTTATAGAAAGCAGTAAAGGAGAAAATTGGAATAAGAAGGAAAAACAACAAACACAAAGAGGACAGTAGAACAAAGGATTAGAGAATTAACTACACTCATCATAATTGCAGTTCAGTGCCTTTCTCTTGGATCTCTTCATTGGATCATCAAAATAGAAAAAGAGGTCCAGAAAAATATCCACTTCTGTTTTATTGACTATGCCAAAGCCTTTGACTGTGTGGATCACAACAAACTGTGGAACATTCTTCAAGAGATGAGAATACCAGACCACCTGACCTGCCTCCTGAGAAATTGGTACGCCAGTCAGGAAGCAACAGTTAGAACTGGACATGGAGCAATAGATTAGTTCCAAATCAGGAAAGGAGTATGTCAAGGCTGTATATTGTCACCCTGCTTATTTAACCTATATGCAGACTGCATCATGCGAAATGCCGGGCCAGATGAAGCACAAGCTGGAATCAAGATTGCCAGGAGAAATATCAATAACTTCAGATACACAGATGACACCACAGTTATGGCAGAAAACAAAGAACTAAAGAGACTCTTGATGAAAGTGAAAGAGAAGGGTGAAGAAGCTCGCTTAAAACTCAACATTCAGAAAACTAAGATCATGGCATTCAGTCCCATCACTTCATGACAAATAGATGGGGAAACAATGGAAACAGTGACAGATAATATTTTGGGGGGCTCCAAAATCACTGCAGATGGTGACTACAGCTATGTAATTAAAAGACACTTGCTCCTTGGAAAAAAACTTATGATCAACGTAGACAGCTTATTAAAAACAGAGACATCACTTTGCTAACAAAAGTCCATATAGTCAAAGCTATGGTTTTTCCAGTGGTCATGTATGAATGTGAGAGTTGGACTATAAAGAAAGCTGAGTGCCGAAGAATTGATGCTTCTGAACTGTGGTGTTGCAGACAACTCTTGAGAGTCCCTTGGACTGCAAGGAGATCCAACCAGTCCATCCTAAAGGAAATCAGTCCTGAATATTCATTGGAAAGACTGATGCTGAAGCTGAAACTCTGATACTTTGGCCACCTGATGAGAAGAACTGACTCATTAGAAAATATCCTGATGCTGGGATAGATTGAGGGCAGGAGGAGAAGGGGATGACAGAGGATGAGATGGTTGGATGGCATCACTGACTCGAAGGACATGAGTTTGAGTAAGCTCCAGGAATTGGTGATGATCAGGGAAGCCTGGCGTGCTGCAGTCCATGGGGTCGCAAAGAGCTGGACACTACTGAGCGACTAAACTGACTGAACTGCCTTTCTCTTATTCCAAAAGGCACACCTCAATAAAGAGTAATAAAGGTTCTGTTGATCAAAGTGCTAGCCATTTTTTCTTGGGTGTTTTAACTCAATACCCTATAGTAATTTGAAGATGTTTCTCTATTTTCCCTAAATGCTTCATACTGTGTTTAAATCAGGGACTAACAAACACTGTGACCTCAGGTTACTCATGTTTTGAAAATAAAATTTTGTTGGAAATCTCTTTTGTTCAGTATTGTCTATGGTTTCTTTTGCACCACAATGACAGAACTGCAATGGAAACTTTGTGGCCCATAGATGAAAATATTTTCATTGCTGGCCTTTAAGAGAAAGTTTTTAGACTCCCAATTTAAAATAGTACCAAGAACTACCAAGTCTGTGGTGCTCATTCTAACTTCTGAGGGCTCTATGGAGTTTTTCATTTGCAATGAAAAAAAGAGAAAAGTTCTCCTTTTCTATTTGTTGGTGGGAGAATCTGATTTTAACAGCACAATCAATAGGATTACTAATTCTACTATTTCGATGAAATTGAGAATTTGCTCCATGGAAGACCCTCCACAAAGATTCACTTTTAGAACTGGCTTACAGAGGACACAGTTAAAGTTTTTCATAACTTGACTTTCTCCATCTTGAAACATGTGTTCATGCATGCGTGTTGGACACTTCAGTTGTGTCCAACTCTACGTGACCCTATGGACTGTAGCCCACCAGGCTCCTATCTCTGGGATTCTCCAGGCAAGAACACTGGAGTGGGTCACCCTGCCCTCCTCCAGGGGATCTTCCAGGGATCGAACCCATGTCTCTTACATCTCTTGCATTGGCAGGCGGGTTCTTTACCACTAATGCCACCTGGGAAGCCCTGAAACATGTGCAGCATTTTGTAAAGATTCTGTTAAACAAGAAGTAGTGGGAATACCTTTCATGAAGATGAACCTTGAGTATCTTTAGCCATGGACGGCATACAACAAAACTACTTCTTTCTACTTGAGCAAATTCTACCTCAGTAAGAAAAGTCAAATTTCTTTCTCATTTAGCTACAAACAACTGATTTTCTTGTTCTAAGGAAGGAAACATGAGAAAGAGAAAAGTCAAAACAGCCTGTCTTTTATATAGTTTGGTGCTAGGTCTTCTGAGCTACAAAAATCTTAGGGGAAAACTTAGACCAAAAAATAAGGGCAGAAAGAGCAAGAGAATGGAATATAAAATTCACAGAGAGTGAAGCTGTTAATCACTTTTATTGTTCTTACTTGGGTTCTTCTTAGGAGTCATATTTAATAGTTATCTAAGCAAAGTGAATTATTTTCTGTGGTTAAAACAGAAGGAAATGTAGATACTGGCTACTGTTATGGGATATCTGAAATTGCTCAAAGGGTGATAAAATGCATCTGAAGAAGGACCCAGGAGAAGTAGCAACAACGTTGGTATTTGACACTCATACACAGAAAAATAAATGGCTTAAGAATGAGGATGAAGCCAGAAAATGAAAACAGCAAGTTAAAGCATGAAGGAAAAGGAATAAGCAAGCCTAGCAAGGCTAAACTTTTTGTTTTGCTTTGTCTGAATTTATAGTGTAGTTTTTATACATTGCTCTGCAAGAAAAGCACATTGGAAAACCTCTGGAAGCATCTCCATACAAACCTCAGTGTTCTGATGCCTTTCCAGCTCACGCAAGCTGGGTGCTAATGGCTCATTACAGCATGCAAGATGCATGTATGTTCTCATAATTCACAGGCAGTTACTCTGTACTTGTCTATAGATGGTGAACTTCCATCACATTTAATCACCAGTTTTGTCAACCTCGGGTGGTTACATTTCCAGATGTTGACTATCTATAAGGATTGATTGTCTTCCAGATGTGTGAGGTTTTCACACATCTCTGTCAACTCCAAAAGAATATGTGAATGCTTTTTTGAATCTGTGATCACTGAGGGATCTCTCCCAGATGTCTTCTTGGCAAAAATGCCCCTTTTCTGGAGAAATCAAGTCGAGCACTGGCTTCTATAAACATTAAAATACATTAACCACCATCCACTCCCCCCAATTATTTGGTTTTAGGAAAATGAAAAGCAGATGCAAATTAGCAATGGGTAATATCAGGTCCCACCATTTTGGTATCTCATTTAAATGAAGACTTGGTGATGTTATAAACTGAAAAATGATCAGATCTCAGATTTAAATCCAAAAGAACTAATATCAGCATCAGAAATATGTATAGCAATTTAAAAAAAAAATGTTTCCAAAACTGTGGCAGTAGTTTGGAGCTAGACATTTCATGAAATGTTGATTGTATTTTGTTTAATAATCACTTTTTATTTCCATTTGCCTTTGAATTTTTTGATTCTAGGTAAAAGTGCTAAATACCTTAACAGATGAGGCTTGCAAAGTCCCAAACCAGGCAAAAGGTTGGGATAAGTTTCAGTTACACATCTAAGCTTCTGAGTATGCATTAAAACTTGGTTGGAATTCTAGCCTTCTGCAAATCCTCCAGTTTTAATAATTATGCTAATGGCTCACCAAAACAGTATAAGTGATCTAAGAATAAGACAAAACTTTGAAATAATCCCAAAACAAACTTTCAAGAGTTTTTCTTTTCCAAAATAAGAAGGCATTTGTCTTTTTTTTTTCCTGGTGTAGAGTCTTCATTTCAACCAATGATGAAAATGAAGACACTAAAATGTTATTTAGTAATTACAGTTACTGATTATTAATATGGATTCAAACAATTATGTATGCATGCGTCCTAAGTCACTTCAGTTGTATCAACTCTTTGCGATCCTATGGACCATAGCCTGCCAGGCTCTTCTGTCCATGGGATTCTCCATGCATGAATACTGGAGTGCATTGCCATGCCCTCCTCCAGGGGATCCTCCTGATCCAGGATTGAACCTGCATTTATCACGTTTCCTGGTTGGTAGGCAGGTTCTTTACCACTACTACAACCAATGTGCCACTTAGCAGATGAACTACATTCACTCTGTGATGCAGAACATCTGGAAAGACAGCAAGCAATTTAAGTTTGCTTAAATTGTCAGTCCATTTTAAGTCTTCCCTAACATTCTGGATATCTGGATGAATTGACCAGTTTTTCCATTTTCATTCCAATGGAAAATCTATTTGTTAGGCCTCAAATAGATAATACTTCACTATACACTAACTTCACACCTCTCCTACAGCCACATAAACTCATCAAGAACAGTGAACATGGGATACACTCTTTTTTCCCTTTTCTGGTACTTAGCACAGTGACTTGCACAAACAGTTGCTCAGTAAACATTTATTAAATGGATGATGGCTGTATTACTATTTGTGTCTTAGGTTTATTGGTTTATATTATACCTTCTTCAAATAAATGATTTGAACAAGCAAATATGGAGTAGGAAATGACAACCCACTCCAGTATACTTGCCTAGAAAATCCCATGAACAGAGAAGCCCGGCAGGCTACAGTCCATGGGGTCACAAAGAGTCTGACACACCTGAGCAACTGAACATACACACACACAGAACAAGCACACAGATACAGTGTGACCAAATTAAACCAAGTAACCAAGGGCTTCTCTAGTGGAAGGGAGGCTTACCTGGTGAAGAGTCTGCCTGCGACGCAGGAGATGCAGGTTCTATCCACGGGTTGGGAAGAAGGCGATCTATGGAGAAGGAAATGGCAACCCACTCCAGTATTCTTGCCTGGAAAATCCCATGGACAGAGAAGCCTGGAGGCCTGCAGTCCATGGGGTCACAAGAGTCAGACAGGACTTAGTGACTAAACAACAGCAACACCAACTAAGACAAAGACAATCAAGAATAGAGGGTTTGGTCAATCAAACTAGGAGGCGTGCTTCTGTCTCTCTTCATGTTTGTGGCACCCAGTGGTCACCGCTCATGACTGTTTAATTCACTGCCAGAGAAACTCTGGCCCCCAGGTTCTTGTGACAGTGGGCTATGCTTCTGACCACAGCACACCTGGGGATGGTCATTTCATTGGCAACAGTAACTTTTAAAAGGATGACCTAGGGTATGTATTTCTTAAAATGCATAAATGAGACAGTGTTATTAAGGAAATCCTGTGTTTTCCATACTCCTTTCACCATAACCCACAGCAAAATAATACATTTTCCCTTTTGCCTCTTGGACATACATACATACACACACATACACACATGTTTTCAGAAGTCACTGAGCCCTATTCCATGAGTTGTCTTCTGATATTGTCTCCTCTATTTTATTTTATTCAATTTCACTACAATTCAAGTTTTTGAGATGATAATACATAAATTTCAAAACTCATTATTGGGTTACAAACTACACTTTAAAGACTGCTATAGTATATAATGTATTGGATGACTCTAATGTAATTAAGTGGGTTAGTTTTTTTGTTTTTCTTTTTAACTAAATCATCATTTTTCAAATGACCTCTTCTCAAACTTAATATCCTCTTTATCTTCTAAGTGTAGCGAGCGCTAGTGAATCCCCCACCACAACCAATTCTGCAGTTGAGTTTTCCAGAAATCCCAGTTCTATAACTTAATAACTTTGTGATTTTTGAACAAGTCATTGTATTTGTCCATCCTGAGTATTGCTTTCTTTAGCTGTAAAACAAAAGTCCTAACATCCTTTTTGTAGCATTGTGATGAGGGCTAGAGAAAATGCATTAAAAGCAACTTGCCACAGGCATTTAATTGATGATAACTTTTATTATCGTCCCAGAGCCCTGAGAAAACCACCAGTTAACATTTTAAGGCATTCTCAGATATTCGTGTATAAAGGGGCATCAAGATTCCATGCTACGGGAATGGAGATGCTGACACAGAGAACAGACCTGTAGACATAGCAAAAGGACAGGGTGGGGCAGACTGAGGCAGCAGCTTTGAAACATGTACTTTACCAAAGAGACAGCTGGTGGGAAGTTACTGCATAACACAGTGAGCCCAATCCAGTGTTCTGTAACAACCTAGAGGGCTGGGACGGGGTGGGAGGCAGGAGGGAGGTTCAGAGGGAGTGAACACATGTATACTTATGATAGATGCATGCCCATTGTTGTACGGGAAAAACCAACCCAACGTTATAAAGCAATTATCCCCCAATTAAATTTTTTTTAAAATTCCACACTACCGATTAAGTTGTGTAGAAATAAAAGTTCCTACCCAAACTATGATTCTATACCTTAGGAACAATCCCTACCACCCAAAGCAAGTCACACCTGTTGGGAGCTGGCAAGGTCTCTTTCATGATGAATAGAATCTGGATCTTGTAAGCTTTTCCATCTAGCAACTTGCAGCACCAATAAATATACCATCTTTTCTCTCCCAAGAGACTCTTTGGCTTTTAAAGACCCATGTGCTGCCTAGCCACTTGCTACAGATATTGGCACAAAATTCCATGCCTTTATTGTGCTTATCAAACCTGGTGTCTGAAGATTATTGGTACCTTTCATTTATTTGGGAAAAAAAATCAATAAGAATGTTGAGGTTATATCTGCTTGTCCTGAGATATTGGATATTTCACAACTGGGTAGAAGCAGACAAAAATAAACAAATTGTAATCCAGGGAGGCCCTTTACATAAAAATTCAGGACCTATGACATCACTTACAACCAGATGCCTACCACCGCTCCATTTCCAGATGCTGAACATCCATCTATCCATCCCAACTCAGATCCACCCAGATGCTGAACTCCCAACTATCCATCCCAACTCCCCCAGAGTTTTGGAGTCCCTTTGAGAATACTGAAATACACAAAACATGTGTTCAAATGTCGAAGGCATGGAAGAAGCTGAAAGAACAACTTGGAGCAACTCATTGCTTAAGCTGGAGCCTTATGCAGAAATATACCAATAATCTGGCAAACACTTTGCCCAAATATATTTCCCATTCACTTCCAAATTATGTTCATCTCCCTTTGTCACGTCTCTTGAAATTTCACCAAAGATTTTATTAGTTTAATGAGCAGCATTTATAAAGAGAAATGGAGGGTTCTGGAGCTGGTATTTGCCGTGGTGACAGGCACCTATCAGGGCAAATAAATGAGATGAAACAATTTTCCTCACAATGCGAGGATAAAATCAGAAGATGGATTTAGGACATTATAGAGCATGCTACTTCCAAAGAGCTCCTAGAATTAAAATTCTGCCATGAACAAAAGTCCAAAAGTGACCCTATCTTCTCTAGCCCAAATTGCTGGCCTTGGGCACATTGATGGTATGATGTCAGTCTGAACACACTGGGGCCCTTGAACTAGGGTGAGGGAAGAAAGGATCACCCAGTGGAAATCAGTTTTCATGAAAACCAAGAACCTCCCAAGCCAAAACCAAGACAAAGCTGAGTCTCAGTACGGCTTAAGTCTTTGGAGACTTTCTTCCTCTCTCCCTATCCCTTCCCAGCATCCTAATAATAATTAGAACAACAATAAAATCATAAACAGCATTAATTCAGCACATCCTATGTGCAAGAGTCTCCAGAAGTAAGAACTATGTACATGGTCCCATATTTCATCCTCACCAGAGCTCTATGAATTAGAATATTTATTATCTCTAGCCTATAGATGAGGAAGCTGAGGCTTTGAACGGTTAAATAACCAGTCTGTTGTTACACTGAAGGGATAATCCAGAACCATGGAGTTATACTGTTTCCATTTTACATTCTCTCTGAGATAGTGTGATGGGAAGATCTAGGAGAGGTCAGACTCTCGGAAGAACATTTGGGTGCTAACACAGATTGAGTGCTTCCCAGGTGGCGCTACTGGCAAAGAACATGCCTGCCAATGCATGAGACCTAAGAGATGTGGGTTCGATCCCTGAGTCTGTAAGATCCCCTGGGAGAGGAAATGGCAACCCACTCCAGTATTCGTGCCTGGAGAATCCCATGGACAGAGGAGCCTGGTGGGCTACAGTCCACAGAATTGCAAATAGTTGGACACATCTGCAGCAACTTAACACATATACACACACGCAGATTGAGAAATGGCCTCCTAAAGATGTCCACAACCTAATCCAGTGGATTTGTTACCAAAGATGGCAGAAGAGACTCTGCAGGTGTGGTTAAATCAAGAGTCTTGAAATGGGGAAATTATCTTGTATTATCCGGCTGGGCTCAATAAAATTGCAATGGTCCTTGTAAGAGGAAGGCCGGAGGGTCAGAGATAGAGATTGGAAGATGTCACACTGCTTGCTGGCTCTGAAGACAGAGGAAAGGAGCCATGAGTCAAGGAAAGTAAGCATCCTCTAGAAGCAAGGAAAGGCAAGGAAACAAATTCTTTCCTAGAGCCTCTAGAAGGACCTCAACTGTGCTGATACCTTAATTTGGGGACTCCTGACATTCAGAACTAGGATGCAGGGCTTTTTGTTTGTTTTCATTTATTTACTTATTTATTTGACTTAGCTGGGACTTAGTTGCCGCATGCGGGATCTTAGGCACTGGCCCACCAGGGAAGCGCCAAGCACATGTTGTTTAAGCCATGAAGTTTAGGGTAATTTGTTACAAAAGCAATAGGAAACTAATACAGAAATTCAGGGTTTCTTTTTTCCATGCGAATAGCACCTACTTTTTCTGTTTTCTCTTTCAGTCCCTGGAAGGAATCCTCTCAGAGCAATGGACCTCAGAGTGCAGGTAAGTCTACGCCTGGCTCACATGGCAACTGCATCTTTGCATCCTCCACCACAGTTAGCGTGGGTTTGGTACCCAGAAGTCTCTCCCAATTTGCTAAGGGCTTCCCTGGTGGCTCAGATGGTAAAGTGTCTGCCTACAATACGGGAAACCAGGGCTTGATCCCTGGGTCGGAAGGATCCCCTGGAGCAGGAAACGGCAACCCACTCCAGTACTCTTGCCTGGCAAATCCCATGGACAGAGGAGCCTGGCAGGCTACAGTCCATGGGGTCACAAAGAGTCGGACACGACTGAGCAACTTCGCTTTCACTTCACTGTGTCCCTTGGGGCTCTAGGTTTTACCAGCAGTCATTTGCTCACATCTACAGTGAAGGCACTGCAACTCTTGTTACAATGGCCCCTCTTCCCCTGACGTGGCCTCCTCGAGAGGAGCCCTCACATCTAGGCCGTATTTTTGTCTCTCTGGTTCCCGGCACAGCACCTACCACCCTGGGGGTATCTGAGCATAGAGAAAAGGGGATGTGGATGGAGCAGACGAGCACAGACAGATGGTCCAAAGCCCACACACATTGAACGGGTAGACCCCTGGGGCCATCGTGAGCCCTGCTCTCCCAGAATCTGCCCTGAGAAGTACACTGCAAAGTCGGAAGTGTCTGCTGCTATGCACCCCGCCCCCTCAGTCCTCAGATATGCATCTCCTAAGTCTCACTGTGATCCTTTCCATACAACCGCCAAGCCCTGCATTATGACACTTGGTGTACTAAAGAACAGGAAAGAACAGTCAGGTAGGATTTGTGCTTTCCTTCTGGCTGAGCTTGGAAATTGATGTCTACCTAAAAGACCCAACATGAGTTTGATGCCCGGATTTTAGCCATCGAAGTCAAATCATCCTCCCTATGGAAAAGTCACACTATTCCTGCCCAAAAGAGAGTCAAACCTTCTTAAAAGTTCTGTAAGTTGCGCTATGATCACTGATTGGTAACAATTTTCTATAACTTGCATTGTTGGGAACCTTTTATTAATGCCTGACCCCTCTAACTAGATATAAAACAATACTCCTTGGTCAGCGGGTTGACATCTCTGGAGGCACTTATGCATGTCAGGTGCTGTGATAGACTCTGAGGACACAGCGATTTGAAAAAGTCACAGTTGGGCTTCACATGGGATTTACAGAAAATAAGAACCAGGCTTTTTATCTCCTTATACCCTCTGTATTCCCTGCACAGTGCCTAGCACAGACAAAGTACATATGTGTTTGTTGATTGGCTTCTTGACTGAAATTGATAAAAGGAGGAATAGGAGGTCTAATCGTAGACATATCACACATCACTTACTTAGCTAGAACCGCAGGGATCACAGGTTATCCAGCCCAAATCTTTGATTTTACAGATAATGACACTGAGGTAGAGATTCATGAAGTTGTACGACAAATTATACTACCAGGGATGGACGAAGGTGACATCCCTGCTTTTGGCTCCTAATCCAGTGGGCCTTCTAATTGGACCCCGAGGTGACAGCTAAACTAATTTCTGGGGACGGCTCAGGTGGACTCAGCCTGCACTTGCTAGGAATGCCCAGGCTTACCACGCTGTACACGCACCCGACTGCACTCTCAAGCCCACACCCATCTCATCCCCCCTCACTGCCACTCTCTCAGCCCTTCGAAGCCGAAGCTGGCGCTCGTGACCTTCAGGGTCACTGGAAAGCAATTTATTTCATTCCTTTTTTTTAAAAAAAGGAAATGTTAATATCACAAGATCTCTGTCTAAAATGCCCCTGGGCAAGCTTTGTCTCTGACTTTATTCTCTCTCATTTTCAACTTTCCTTTTTTTCCCCTTTCTGCACGTCAAGTTGTCAGGAAGACTTTGATCTCAGAGACATGCTTCTTCTCCACTCCTGCCTCTGACAGAGCTCCCATCTGCCACTGGGAGACAATTCCACAGAAACCCGTTAATTCTTTCAAGTCTAACATCAGTTCCTGCGCTCCGTCCAGGAGCAGGGAGGGTCCCCCAGCACAAAAGAGAGACAACTCGAAAGAAAGTGTACATGCCTGTCAGTGGGTCCCTAAAACCTAAAGCAGTTTATCTGCAGTGATGAACTGTGAACCCAGAGATCACAGTTTATCTTCAGTGAACCCAGAGATCACAGTTTCCCAGACTCTCTGTTTTGAGACAGCCCCTGGAAACCAACGTTTCGTAGCCAACCAAAAACATCTAGCAACCAGAGCTCTATGAGTGATTCAGAATGGTAGAAGTGTACCTGAGCTGTGGGCCAATTACGTCCCATTGATAAGAACTGCATTTCAAATGAAGAGATGATTTCGGCTTAGGGAAGCCCCTCGGTTACAGGAAAATAGAACAACTCACAGGGAAGCTGTCTCTTTTCACCTTCCATTTTCATGAACATTACAGTTAATTCTGGGTAATAAAAACGTGAAGTTTAATCAATAGCAAACAAACATTTTGGCAGGAAACTGAAATGGTTTACTGGAGAGAAATAAACAAAGGGGCATTCTCCGTTTAACAATCGAAGAGGTGCCAATTTTTCTTTGCACCTTAGTTTTTACCTCTCCTCCACCCCAACACATCTGTTCCAAAGGACACATGAGGACAAAAGAGAGAGGGAAAAAGAAATACAGACAGAGAACAAAAAGAACTGGGTGGCTGCCTTACAAATAATAAACCTCTATTTGAAAGTTATTTACTTTGGGGGGAAATTCATTTCATTTAAAACATTAATAGATGTGAAAAGCTCTGAGTTCTACAGAATAAAAGCAACTAAGTAAAAGCATCTTTGAAAATAAACAAGAAAGGTAAAGCATCCATCACAGTCTGCCCTATCCATCTTCCAAGAAGTGGCAATCTTGGACCCTGGCAGGGTAGGGGGGACCATAATTTCTATTTGAAAACCTCTCAGGGCGGTCCTTTTGTATTTCTCTTTCCTTTTTCACAGATCACAGCAGCAATTTTCTTTTATTGTCAGCTATTTATAGTTTTCTTTTCTCAAAACCTTGGCCAGAAAGAAAACGGGCAAAAAAGCATTTCTTTCAAAAGCCACATCATTTTTTAGCACTCTTTAAAGCTATTAACTATAATCAAAAAAGGCAAATATATATATACACACACACACACACACACACACACACACACACACATAGCCCCCAAACTTGTTCAACTCATTTTTTGCCACTTGCTCTGTTCTACCCAAAGACAGGAAAGCCAAACAAAGAGGCTCCTTCTGTCTCCTGGCTGGAGATGTGGGAAGTCCCACCCAAACACTGTCTTTCCTATTCAGAAATGAAAACGCAGCAGCAAAGGAAGACACTCGGTGTAATGGCGTTGGCGTAAACCTCAGGCCTGCTTTCCTTTCCGATGTTCCTCAGAAGCCTCGACAGCCTCTAGAGAGGCTGGGGTATGCAGAGCCAAGATTCAGAGATCTGTCAGCCACCAACAACCCCCCTGGCATACAGTCATTTCTTTTGTGCCCATAGAAGAGTGGTTAAAAGCACGATTTGTAATCCAACACTATGTGACTCCCAATTCTGCTTCTACCTCTTGATAAATTTGTGGCCTTGAGAAAAAAGACTTGGCCTCTCTCATCCTCAGGGGCTCCATTCATAAAACAGGGATAATTTAAACCTGAGCAAATAGATAAGGCTTAACACATTGTGACCACTTGAAGCACAGACAGCTTATTCCCTGCGATCCTGCCTCATCCTGGGCTTCTATACAAGAGGATGATGCTAGCTACTGTTAAGAGGGACCATGTGACTAAGTTCTGGACAATGTGATGTGCAGAGGTAATCTAAGTCACCTCCAGGCATAGCCATAAAAGTTCTCCCCTCTTCCAGATCTCTTCATGGCAATTCCTAAAGTCAAGGGTAGGCCTGAGCCCATCAGCTTAAATACCTGATGAATAGAGTTCCAATTTGCATTGGATACAGAGCATGAGAGCAATCAAGCTCTTTTTGTTAAGTTATTGAGATTCAGAGTTTAACGTGTTACTGCAGCATAATCAAGCCTACCCTGATGAACACTCCCTGAGTCCGTGAGGATTCTCCAAAGAGCAGATAACAAGACAGAGGGTAAGACATTTGTTGGAGGAGCATCGTGTGATGATAGATAAAGAGGCAGAGAGCAGAAGTAAGCAGGGTGAGCCTTCAGACTATGATGCAGGTCAGATCTTACACCCACAGAAAAAGAAGGGGAAGGAAGAGAGTTAATGTTGAAAGGAACTAATCCTTATCACAGTAGGCTACTTCATTCAGACTGAGGTTACTCCCCTTACATACCTTAAGTCATCTTTTCAGGGCTGCACAGTGAGAGAAGATGATATGCTCCAGATTGCCTCAGGTCACTTTAAAAGGAAAGTGTAATGACAGTTTTCATATTTTTATTCTGAGGAGCTCTATGCAGCTTTCTTGGGGTTTTAGATTTGCTGCATTAGGTTAGGAAAGATGAGACAAAGTCAGAGACAAGAAGAGAGAAGATGAAGAAACAGGATAAAATGGCTGAATATAGAATGAGAACAAGAGGACCACAGAGGGCTCCAAGGGCCTAGAGTCCTGATCAGATATGCAGGAGGCATTTGGTGGGTGCTCAGATGCCCTGTGAGATGTGACATTTTTGAAAGACCTCAGTCCAAGCCTCCAACCCAGGATAGCTGGGCAGCTCTACCTGCTGCGCTGTGTTTCATTGCTCAGGACTGTCCAACTCTTTGCAGCCCCATGGACTGTAGCCTCCAGGCTCCTCTGTCCATGGGACTTCCCAGGCAAGAATACTGTAGCAGGTTTGCCATGTCCTACTCCATGGGCTCTTCCTGACCCAGGGATCGAACCAGTATGTCTTGAGTTTTCTACACTGGCAAGTGGATTCTTTATACTGCACCACCTGGAAAGCCCATGTAACCCTAGATGACTCATTCAACCTCTCAAGCACTAAGGAGTACATTCCATGAAGCCCACAATCATGTCTGCCTAATTTGTATTATTTCATAGGGTTGTTATGAAGATGGAGATGAAATAATTCAGCTACGCTCTTAGAATAGTGTCTGGTACACAGCATGTACCCAATAAATGTTAGCTATTATTGTAACTACTGCTTGTTCAGTGAGTGAATTTGTCTGACCTTCAGTTTTCTTACCTATAGAAGACTAAACAGCTGCCTTGTACATTTGTTCTGAGGATTAAATGAGATGGTGTAAGTAGAACACCTTAGTTCACTGTCTGGCAGAAAGTTGGTCTCAAGAAGTGATAACTACTTCTTCCCCCATTCCCCCAAAATTGAACCCAAGCATTACTCTATGATGAATTATTCCCCTCAAGGTTCTTGTTCAAGGTGCCATATCCCTTCCTAGGCTCATACACAAGATGTTCCTCCAGGTATCCTCCAGATATTCCTGGAATGCATTTCTGGGTCTCTATGGTGAAATCAATCCTGAATACTCAATGGAAGAACTGATGCTGAAGCTGAAGCTCCAATACTTTGGCCACCTGATGCGAAGAGCAGACTTATTAGAAAAGACTCTGATGCTGGAAAAGATTGAAGGCAGGAGAAGCAGGTAACAGAGGATGAGATGGTTGGATGGCATCACCGACTCAATGGACATGAGTTTGAATAAGCCCCGGGAGTGGGTGATGGACAGGGAACCCTGGCGTGCTGTAGTCCATGGGGTCGCAAAGAGCTGGACATGACCAAGTGACTGAACAATAAACAATGAAGTCATTGGAAAGAAACAAGCCCAGAGCCAGGATGCTTGTGAGCTTACGACCAGACTTCCATCCCCGTCAACCTAGTTCCCAGCAACCCCCCTGACTCCCACACGGCCCTCAGAACGCCCCGCCCTCCCTCTCCTCTCACACAGGGGCTGCTGGCTGTCACTAGCTCATTTTCCCAAATGAAAAAAAGAAATCTCAGCAAACACATCTTTCTCCCTGGCTAAGGCCCTTCAATGGCTCTATTCAGCTTCCCCTTTACAGATGCCCTAATCATCTGCCTTCTGTCGTTCATTCTCCACTGGGTCTCTGCTTACTGATGAAGAATTCTGTGATGCAGCAAGAATAGTATGCAAACTAATGCCACCTGCTCTCTCTTCCTAAATTTTAACCTCCAGGACATTCTTCTAGAAGTTTCGAAGTCCCCCAAAGTCAATGCAGATCACAGCAATCGAAAGTGCGGTCATCTGCTTTTCACTGCCGAGGATGCAACCCTGCCCATGCAGTGCTTCCATTACAGATGAGCTGAAAGCTCCAGTGAATCCTAGAGGGAAGGAGGAGGGACTGGACAAGACATGGCTCAAATTGCTGGCACCAAGGGTGATAGAGCACCAAGACCATCGACCCCGTCTCTCTGGAAGGAAACCCCTCCCTCTCTCTTCTTACAGAGATCATATTACACAATGAAAAAACCAGGACACATGGTCTTACAGGTACAAATGGATCTCACAGGACAGTGAGCCAGAATATGTGGAGTTTGAGCTTGATATTGATTAAGCAGCCTCACAAAAAGCAGCCAGCCCCATTGCAGGGCCTGCCCAGTAGGGAAGGACACAGTGAGAACCAGGATGTGGATCTGAGAGACATGGAATAGCTGCTGCTTCTTACCTTTCATCCTTTTACTCGTCAGTTACTTGATGGATTTTCCCAGATACATGTCTTTGAAGAGGAATTTGAAGGATGACACGCAGTGGCTTCTCTCCTCTGAGTCTAATGCTGAGATGAACAAATAAAAAGAGAGAATTTTAAATGACCAAGAAAGCAAGACTTGTAGATGGGCGTGTCTTATTTATACACATATGGGTGTAGGGACTAGGGCAGTGTCATTTGCTCTCCTTGATAGAACACCCTCCAAAGCAGGACCCCAAGGACTGTAGCCCACCAGGATCCTCTGGCCCATGGGATTCTCCAGGCAAGAATACTAGACTGGGTTGCCATTCCCTTCTCCAAGCAATCCTGCTGACCCAGGGATTGAACCCCAGTCTCCTGCATTGCAGGCAGATTCTTTACCATCTGAGCCACCAGGGAAATACCATATGCCAATGAAAACCAAAAGTTACAGCCCAGTCCAGACTTCTCCACCAAGCCCAGACTTATTTATCCCTCTACCTGGTATCTCAAAGAATGGCATCTCATATTCAGTGTGTGCTACGCTGAACTCATGATCTTCATGTTGCTGCATATCACACGTTTCATTCTCCTCCTCCCTTCTATCCGGGTGTATTAGACCACAAAACTCCCCTGGTCACTGTGTGTGTATGTTTAGTCCTCGGTCGTGTCCGACTCTCTGTGGCCCCATGGACTGTAGCCCACCAGGCCCTCTGTCCATGGGACTTCCCAGGCAAGAATACTGGAGTGGGTTGCCATGCCCTCCTCTAGGAGATCTTCCCAACCCAGGGATCAAGCCCATGTCTCTTACATCTTCTGCATTGGCAGGCAGGTTCTTTACCACTAGCGCCACCTGGGAAGCCATATCTTTTTATAACAGACTGGAAAAATCTAGCAGATAAATGTTCTTCTGAGTCTGGGGAGCTGCTCCAGCAAATTAATGGAACCCAAGGAGACCGTTGTGGGAAACTATGATTTGTAGCCATCCCGTCAGAAGCACAGGTAACAACCTGGACTTGGGCAGTCTTGTCAGACTGAGTCCTTAAGCTTGGAATATGATGTTATCGCTGGGTAGAGAGTGTGAGACTTGAGTTGAATTAGAGGACTCAGCTGGTGTCAGAGAACTGCTTCACAATAGGGGAAACCACACACACACACACACACACACACACATTGAAATTGGTACCCGAATCTTAGTGTACACATCTTGATTTAATTAATGTCTATTTTCCCTATTAGATTCACAAAGGCATGAACTACAGGCATGATATCAAGAGATCTGTTGGTATATCACAGTGCCAGCTACACAGTAGCTCTCAATCAATATGCAGTGAATAACAGAAGCAAATGAAATAATATATGCAAAACAGTGCACCACCGTCAAACAGTTCGTTCCTTCCTCTGGGCTCAGTGATCCGCACCACAGGAAAGAAGTAGAAGCGTGGGTGACATAAAACAATAAAAATCCCACTAATATTTATATCGAGTGCTGGAATATTTGTACCCAGAGAATTTCTTTTCAAAGACACTAATGAAGCTACACCATGACCATCTGCCTTGAGACCCCAAGACTTGCTCCCCGAGTGTTCTGGGAAAAGACAGGTCTTTGCTTCTAAATTCAAGAAAATACAAGAAATGTCTCTTTCCTGGTTCTGATACAAGTCCTTTTCTAACCTCCCAGTTTTCTATTGTTCTCTGATCTTCTGTGTTCCCACTGGCATAGAGGCCTTCAGAGTTCACAGACCCTTCGCAGAGAACGCAATTACTGTACATGAATCCAGACCTTGCATAGAGTTGCTATGCAACCAAAAAGGGTAAAAGTACATGGAAAATCTATGTGGTTAACATCTCCCTCACCGATAAGAAATCATGTCTTGGGTACCCTTTATGTGTCGCCCAATCAGAGGCCTTAACCCAACGATGGCTCCTCAGTCTTTGTAGTTTAACTGTATCACTGGCATTTGTCTGTCCTGTAGCAACCTTTCAATAAACTTGGGAAAGATTCGGCAGCTAGCTAAACTGCAATTACTGTTACCTGCTTGTGACCCAGACCGTGAACTGGACTTTTCCTCAAGAGAGGAAGAAAATTTTTGGTTTGACTCAAGACTCTCAATTTGCTTCAGAGCTGAAGTAGAGAATGAAAACAGAAACTAAGATAACTTTTTCTGGTCCTGATTCCCTCAAGTCCAGGCACCTGATACCCGAGGATGGTTCACAGTTCATCCCACCCACAGACCTCCCAAGCTCAGAGCTTTGCCATGCTTTTGATGATTAGTGACTGCAAAATAAATCTGGGAGAAGTGTGGTTCTTGTCCTTGGGGTGGTCTCACTGCCCCTTTATATGCACTGCCTTTTCTCCTTCCATTGTATGAAGCCATTGACCAACAGAAGCATTATTCAGCCCTGCACCCCCAACCCTGGCAGTAAGCCACCAAATATTATTTCAGGTGGTCTGAGGGTCACGCTGGAGCTCCTACATGTTGTAAATGACACAGAAGAAGCAGACGCTGAAACTACAAATGCCTGTTATTCACTAAACTAGGCGATCTGGCCCCCAAAACTCACAGATGTGGTCACCCTCGGACAATATTTTTTCTCTCAATTTTTCAGGCGTAGCAGATCTCTATTTTAACCCTACACACTCTTGCCTCCTACTTCTTTCCTTTATCTAGTGGATGAAATACAATTCTTCGGTAAGTTTAAGTTCCTATTTAATCAGGATTAATAAATTCATACTTAAAGGGGATTAAAATGCTTTGTGGAAAGGAGTGCAGGTAAACAGAAGCCTGGATTTGGGCCCCAAGACTTAAATTTCAAGACTGGTTCTGATAATAATTTGCTAGGTTTAGTGGTCAAGTCTCCCAACAATTTTAAATTGAATTAATCTCACCTCACACCATGGGAATAAGACTTTCCCTTTCCCACCTGCCCTGTATATTGTGAGGATCAATGGGGAAACAACAACAATAAAATTACACTGGGATAAAGGCAGCCTGTGAGTCCAATCTATATGCCTCACTCACCATCATCTTCCTCATCAAGAACATCACCATCATCTTTACCGCCCTTTACTAGTTAACGCTTTCCACGTGGTTCTGCTGCCACCTAATGGCAGAGCTGAGTCAACCCGAAGCTTTCTTAAAAGTTGCACAGTCCGATTTTGCTTCTGCTTAAAATCTGCAGTTAGATAGCATCACTGACTCAACCGACATGGATCTGAGCAAACTCCAGGAGGCAGCGGAGGACAGAGGAGCCTGGGGAGCTGCAGCCCACGGGGTCACAGAGTCGGACACGACTTAGAGACTGAACAACAAAATTTGAGTTCACCCAGGCTGAAGTCAGAAAATGCGCAAACTCAAAAACAAAAGCGAAAAAACAGAAATGATTGCACTTGGGATACTTGGCAAATGGAACTCAGCCCCAACCTTGAATAAATGGGGCAGAAATGAGCCCAAGGTCTCGACTAAAGGGAAAGGCCACCAGGTGGTCTTATTCATTTTTTATTAGTTCAAATGTGTTTTGCATGCCACAAACCATGTTCCTATTAACTGCCAGACATAAAATGAAAACATTTAGGGCAAGCTGTGGACTGACTGTCAGGAGAGGCAGGAGTGTGGCGTTTTAAGACTGGGTGAGACAGAAAACCGGGTCTGCTGGTGTAAGACGTTAGCGGCAACCGGTCTCAGCAGCTGAGCGAATGGCCTGGCAGAACCTCCGTCCGAGGAGTGTCCGGCTCCGCAGTCACTCCCAAAGGGGCAAGGATTTCTGCTCCCGGAGACAAACACTCTGTCTCGTCTTTGGTCTGTCCGCTTTTCAAAACATTCTAGTTAGATGTCCCACGGGCAAGAAACGCTAACAACAGCTAGCCAGCTGCACTTTGCATTTCCATGGTAACTCTCTGGCGGAGATATTCCAAAGTCCTCACAAAAACAGGCAACGCTGACTGAGCTACCTCCAAGGAATGAGGCTGTGGCCTTACTTCCGTCCCAGCAGCAGAATCCTGCCCATTTTAATGTGGGCATCTGGCTGCAGAACGTCAATGGAGCTCCGAGTGCAAGGACTATGTGTCACACACTTGGACAGAACATCAGTAGGTCTTGTTAAGACAGAGAAAGGAGGCCCCACTCCCGAAGTGACAGAAGTCCAACCTAGCACAGTGACAGAATGTCTCCATCACAAAGTAACTTGGGACTTTATGAAGATGGCAGAAGATTTGGAGAATCACTAGATTTATTACCCTTTGACACAAGAAGTAGGTATATTTTACTGCACATTAAACTAAGAACAAATTTTCAATACGATTGAAACTCTTAGTGAGAAATGAAAACCACACTAAAAGAAGAGACAGAAATATAAATTGTTAAATGGGAAGAATCAATGTGAGCTCCTAATTTTAAGCAAGAAATATATTTTCCAGCTCTGTCGATGTTTCAAAAGCAGTAGCTTCACCTTTTTCCATCATTCGGGCATACTTCTGGTCTGTACAGCCAACTAGTCAACAGTTCAGGCAAGTCATCTTGGCTAGTCTGGGAAGATATTATTTTCCAGTGGAGTCTGGTAATATTATCACAAGCATGGGATGAAAATAGAGTAAGTTTAGAAAGGTAATCCTGGGAAAGAATCAAAATAAGAGTAAAAATAAGAATACAAAAAGGAATCTGAAATCGAAATTAAAAATAAGATTAAGAACAGAAAAAAGAATAAATATGAGAATAGAAACATGAAAAGCTACATTTCAATTCATTCTATTTGCATTATGGTATGAAGTTTTATTGTAAGTATAATAATTTGGTAACCACTGAGATATTTTCTGTATGTTCTCTCTGCATCCTAGCATGTTTAAGCATTTTATTTTTTTTTATGTTTCAGCATTTTAAAAAACTCCTAGATATCTGCGCTTTTAATTAAATCATCAAGAAAGCTTCATGAAACAAGTTTAAGTCTTCAGTCAGTGTCTAAGTACTTGGGGAGAGTAGTTTAAACTTGTAAGACTTAATTTATCATAATCTAATAGTACGTGAATATTGAGAATAATGCTTATTATTTATTGCCTTAAAAATCACTGTTAATTAATAATAGAAATGATTTATACATTAAATGAACACCAAAGAGATAATAAAAAGGCTTGTCTAGCTACGAGTCATTTGGGTATTAAGAATCTTTTTACAGACAGTTATATAATAGAGGGAGTAAGTGAAGTTGCTCAGTCGTGTCTGACTCTTTGCGATCCCATGGACCGTAGCCTACCAGGCTCCTCTGTCTATGGGATTCTCCGGGCAAGAATACTGAAGTGGGTTGCCATTTCCTTCTCTAGGGGATCTTCCCGACCCAGGGATCGAACCCAGGTCTCCCGCATTGCAGGCAGACGCTTTACCACCTGAGCCACTAGGGAAGTCCATATAATAGTGTGGGTGATGTAACTTCTCAGCTTCTCTTCTCAGTGGGAATGCTAGGACCCTTACTGAGCCCATGCATCTGAGCAAGTGGTCCCCAGTTTCTACTGACCCTCTTCTGAGAGTCCTTACTATCTCTGAGGAGATGTTAGTTTCTCATCTCCATGCCCTCATTATTTTTATAAGGAGGCCATAGTTTTGTATCTCTGTTTCTAACTGGGTCTGTGTTTCACTTCCTCTATCCTAATCAAAGTTGCAGTGTTTTCCACCATGTTGACTTCACGGGAAGGATGTTGTTGTTTTTCAGTCGATAAGTCACGTCTGACTCTTCCATGACCCCATGGACGGTAGCCCGCCAGGCTCCTCTGTCTGTGGGGTTGCCATTTCCTTCTCCACGTGGGAAGGTTATGCCAACCCGTGTCCCTACTGCCACTTTGCAGTGAAATAGGTTTATGCTAGTGAAGGACTTCTTGATTATTTGTCAAAAGTCCCCACTCAAATTGACCTAAGCAAAACAAACAAAAATTACTTGCTTACGTGCCTTGCACAGGCAAGGGCGTGGCTGGGACAAGCACAGTAGGCACTCAAGAGCGACTGACTCTCTTGTCTCTGCTTCTCCCTGAAGAAGTCTTTATTTTCTCTTCATGGAAACAGACTTCCTCCTCATTGTACTAAAAATGTGATTGCCCAGATCAATGGACTCACATTCTAACAAGTACCTGACTCAAAGACAAAAGTGTCTTTCTCTCCCAGCCTATGTTTGCAAGAGCACCCCATGATGGGCTAATATTGGCCAGACTATGACCATGCCCAGACTAAAGGAGACTGAGCACTATTCCTGGCTCATTTTAGCTCATGCATTGATGCCTATCATCTAACGAGGTCTGCTTCCAAAAGCAATAGAAGAGGCTCGGGTATAGTTACTGGGGAAATTGTCGTGATATGGGGAATGGTTATGAACAACCCAATTTGTACCAAATATAGACCATGCAGACACAAGGCAATACCCATGTCATCATTAAAGATTCCAACACTGATGGCATCTCCCAATGGGAGTTACGTCTCAACCACTGAAATGCTCACCACCTACAGTCTACATATTCTGATGGAAAGCTAATTATAATCCAAATACTATGATATCTGAGTCCATTTTAATAAGCAAAACAATATTCCTCTTAAATGTACTTATATGACTCATCTAAAAAACTTTTCTTGTATGTGAATAAACAAATTTCTATTTCTGAGCTTCAGTTTATGTAGCCAAGGTAGGCTTATACGGGTCAGAAGGACTAACAGGTTAGAATAAATTTTTTGAGCTTCTGACACTGCCAAGGCCTAAAGATGAATTGCAATGAATTAGATTCAGTCCTTCAGCCCTGTTTCTCCTGTATCATAATAAGGACTGAAATTACATTTAAATGTAATCATATAAAGATAAAACTTAAGTAGCATTAAGTCTTCAGGCTCCTTTTTGGATTGAGATGGAGAGAGACAATTAAGAAAAAAACATAAATATATCCAGATGCAAATTAAAATTCCAACTGAGTGGTGAGAAACCCCAGAAGCACCAATGAAGCAACTATAAAGTCTTAGTTAACCACTTGATTGGAAGCTAAGTGGATGCCTTGCAGATATTTTTGCCTCAGAGAGCTGCAAGGCTTGATGGAGCTCAAACAAAAGCTCATCCTTTTTATAGGAACATGGTGTGACTGGTCCCCCTCAGTGTACTGGGAGCTTTGATGTGTGCTTCCTGCCCTCTGCATTGTTTTTCCAACAGAAGGAATAAATTCCCACTGAGCCTTCTACGTTTTTCTCAATCTTCACTTTTGATCAAGTTCACATGATTTTAGAAACACGACTAGGACTTCATAATGCTTTATCGTTCTGAACCTGACTCAGATTCTAGGACAGAAATACAGTTGGCCCTCCATGTCTGTAGGAGGTTGGTTTCAGGACCGCTTTGGATACCAGTACCTATAGATGCTCAAATGCCTTATAGAAAAATGGTACAGTATTTGCATATAACCCTCAGGCATATTGCCCTACATAGTCATCCTTCAGTATCTGTGATTCTACCCTCACAGATTCAACCAACCTCAGAGAGCATAGTACTAGAGTATTAATGAAAGAAATCTGTGTATAATTGGACCCACACTGTCCAAAACTGCTGTTCAAGAGTCAACTGCACTTCAGATCATTTCCAGATTACTTAAAATACCTAATACGATGTAAATGCAATGTAAACAATTGAAAATACAATGCAAATGTTATGCAAACAGCCCCCAGAGCACCATAAATTCATTTTGCTTTATAAACTTTCTAGAAGTATTTTTTTTAACAAATATTTTATTTCATGATTGGTTGAATCCACAGGTGCAGAACCCAAGGCTTTGGAAGGCCACTTAATTAGTTGTAAAAATTAGCACTTACTTCTAGAAGTCCATGACTCAAGCTAAATAACTTGGCCTCACAAAAACCCAAAGGAACTCATGAACTCCTTATTGCAAAATTCAGACTTAAATTAAAGTAGGGAAAACCACTAGACCATTCAGGTATGACCTAAATCAAATCCCTTATGATTATACAGTGGAAGTGGCAAATAGATTCAAGGGATTGGATCTGATAGACAGAGTACTTGAAGAACTATGGATTATGGACGGAGTTTCATGATCCAGGAGGCTGTGGTCAAAACCATCCCCAAGAAAAAAGAAATGCAAAAAGGCAAAATGGTTGTCTGAGGAGGCCTTACAAACAGTTGAGAAAAGAAGAGGAAAGAAACGCAAAAGAGAAAAACATAGATATACCCATTTGAATACAGAGTTCCAAAGAATAGAAGGGAGAGATAAGAAAGCCTTCCTAAATTATCAATGAAAAGAAACAGAGGAAAACAATAGAATGGGGAAGACTAGAAATCACTTCAAAAAAATTAGAGATACCAAGGGAACATTTCATGCAAAGATGGGCTCAATAAAGGACAGAAATGGTATAGAACTAAAAGAAGCAGAATATATTAAGACGAGGTGGCAAGAATATACACAGGAATACACATAAGAACTATATAAAAAAGATCTTAATGACCCAGATAATGACCTGCAATCACTCAGCTAGAGCCAGACATCCTGGAGTGTGAAGTCAAGTAGCCCTAGGAAGCATCACTACGAACAAAGCTAGGGGACATGATGGAATTCCAGATGAGTTATTTCAAATCCTCAAAGATGATGCTATTAAAATGCTGCACTCAATATGACAGCAAATATGGAAAACTCAGCAGTGGCCACAGGACTGGAAAAGGTCAGTTTTCATTCCAATCCCAAAGAAAGGAAATGTCAAAGAATGTTCAAATTACCACACAACAGTACTCATTTCACACACTAGCAAACTAATGCTCAAAATTCTCCAAGCTAGGCTTCAACAGTAAGCGAACCAAGAACTTCCAGATGTTCAAGCTGGATTCAGAAAAGGCAAGGGAAACCAGAGATCAAATTGCCAACATCCATTGGATCACAGAAAAAGCTAGAGAATGCCAGAAAAATGTCTATTTCTGTCTCATTGACTTTGCTAATGCCTTTGACTGTATGGATCAAAACAAACTGTGGACAATTCTTAAAGAGATGGGAATACCAAACCACCTTACCTGCCTCCTGAGAAACCTGTATGCAAGTCAAGAAGCAACAGTTAGAACTGAACATGGAACAATGGACTTGCCCAAAACTAGAAAAGGAGTACGTCAAGGCTGTCTATTTTCACCCTGCTTACTTTAACTTATATGCAGGGTACATCATGCAAAATGCTGTGCTGGATGAAGCACAAGCTGGAATCAAGATTTCCAGGGGAAATATCAATAACCTCAGATATGCAGATGACACCACCCCTATGGCAGAAAGAGAAGAGTTGGATGGCATCACCAACTCAATGGACATGAGTCTGAGCCAGCTCCAGGAGATGGTAAAGGGCAGGGAAGCGCAGCAGGGTGTGCTGCAGTCCATGGGGTCACAAAGAATCAGACACCACTGAGTGACTGAACACCACCACAAAAACCCAAGTGCCTATTCTACCTTCTTCCTCCAAGTATCCTCACCTCCCACTGGGAAGCCACAGGAAAAGGGACAGGAAAAGACGGATTTCCATGGAGACTTATCAAGGGCCACCATCTGGAGCCTTGACCATTTCCCTACCCAGACTCTGCTTGGGGTCCAGGAACAAAAATTCAGACATTTAAAGCTCAAATAGGAGATTATCTTTAAAAGATATTTAAATCCAGTGTTCTGAACTAGGTTGAGAAGTGCAAAGTTAGACACCACTTTGTGAACTTCCCCTGACTTCAGCCTCTTGTCTTAGACCCGGGAACCCACGATGGCATCTGTGTAGATGGCAGTGGGCTGTTGGCAATTCCAGAAGCAGCGGCAGGAGCAAAGTGTGGACCCACCGCTACTAAACCCTTCTCTTTGCAGTCTCTTCCTCGTATCTCCCTATCACTGCTCCTTCCCTGAACACTTATTGTACTTGCTCTAGATTGCAGCCGTTGGCTGAGAATTTCATTCTCAACCACATCGAGAATGCAACTCTGACCAAAACCAGAAATGCTCTCTGCCCTCGTGGCATTGACAACCTGAAGGGGAGCAACAGAAAATGAACATCAAAACCACCAAACTAGACCACCACAGAGAAATTCTATGAAGTAAACAAACCTGGGGCTTTGTTTTGTTTGGTTGTTTTGTTTTGCTAGTGGAGCTTCCCAGACGGCGCTAGTGGTAAAGAACCTGCCTGCCACTGCGGAAGAACTAAGAGATACTGGTTCAATCCCTGGGGTGGGAAGATCTGGAGGAGGAAATGGCAACCCACTCCAGTATTCTTGCCTGGAAAACCCCATGGACAGAGGAGCCTGGCGGACTACAGTCCATGGGGTCGCAAAGAGTCGGACACAACTAAAGTGACTTAGCACACGAACAAAAGTGAGTAAAAAAAAAATTAGGGATGAGGGATGGGGCTTCTTTAGATTGGATGGTTATGGAAACTCTCCTCAGTGGGTGATATTTACCTGAAACCTAAACGATGAGAAAGAGCCAACGTGTAGGGACCTGGAAGAGGAGCTTTGCAGGAAGAGGCAACCAAGGGATGGTTGCAAAGAGACTGAGAGGGGAGAGGCTGGGTGCCTGAAGCACACTGGAGACGAGGGAGGTGCGAGGAAGTGGCTGAGGACAGAAAGGTGAGCGCAAGAGAGGACCTATGGAGCCCCAGGGACTACTCCATGACGACCGACATCTTTCCATTACTGTGCGTATGACGATATATTGTTCAAGTTAATCTACTCTTCTCTCTCTGTGAGTAGATGGTGAGTTCCTTAAGTACACTATATCTTATTCATAATAATAATTATGCCTCCCATGTATTGAGGTGCAGCAGGCACTAAGCTAGCTCCTTGGCATACATTATCTCCAATCTTCACAACAACCCTGCCAGGTAAGTATTCCTAGCATAATTTTAACAGATGAAAAAAAGCAGCTAGGTGATTTGCCCAAGGCCAATCAGAGAGCGTGGGATTTCAATCTATAGCTCGTCAGGCTCGGAAATCTGGCCAGTTTCTTTTCCCACCCCATGTTGTCCTCACCTCATTGTGTTTAATCATCTTCATAGTCCCAGCTCCTAGCACGCTGCCTGGCATGCTAAGCAGTCTCAGATGCTCAACAGACCTGTGGAGCGTTGACTTGGACTGCACCAAATATAAGCCCACACAAGAGGAGGCTGACGTGATGAGGCCACAGGTCTGGGGAAACCAGACCACTCGAGGCAGTGAAGGTAGCCTTCCGTCTCAGGATGAACGTGAAACATGGTGGAAATTGGCAGAGAGGAGACTGTACTTGATGGAACTACATGAAAGCAATGGGGTTTCCGGAGCGCTAACGTCTGACACCCTGAGACAGCAGCAGTATCGTCTTCTGCAAAAAATTAATGGGATTTTAAAGACAGAGGCTGCTCAATGTGCTTGCAAAATGGAGATACAGAAGAATGCGCCCCGATGATGAGGGGGAAAAAGCGGTGAGCGCGGAGGATGGCACGGCTGTAATTGCCTGTAATTTCCACCCCCCTCCTCCTGACTTCAATTAGGACACTTGCGAGACACACACATTTGTTAGAGTGACAGAGCTAATTGAAGCAAACCACATGTCTCATCAACAACCACATCAGGAATAATAATCAAAGCAGCAGAAGCAAAATTGGAAGCCACGGAGCTGTCAAAAGCAGGAGGAACTCAAATACAATGAGGCATATAATTTAGAAAAAGTGAGAGGGCCCTATGGAAGCATTAAAAAATGGGACAGGAGATAAAACAGAGAGCTCGACTCAAACGGAAATTGTCACTCCCACAGTCTGGGGACAGTTAAGCCTGGTCAGAATTCATCTGATCTGGGGATGGCTGCGTCCCTCCACTTCACTGCCTGGAATGGTCCAGTCCAGTCCAGGGACCGTCCCTCCCTGTCACCCCAAGCTCTTCATTACTTCACATCGCTCCGCTGTCCCCACCTGTGGTCAGTTCTGTCCTAGGTGGACATGGAAAGTGATAGGCCCTCATCATCTTTGATTTTTAATATTGCTTACTTTCGGAGGTCACTATTAAGTTATTCCTTGATCCTCTGTTTGCAAAACCAAAGCTGAACGAGCAGGTTGAATTGGGGGAAGAACTCTCCTACTTACATTTTTTTCATAACAGACTGGACATCTTTTGTTGGCCTCCCCAGTATCCATTCTCCCTTCTCTCAATAGCCCTACCCCAGTCTCAGCCAATGCAGTCAAGGCAGGGCTCCCTCTCAGGCCCAACCCAATGCACGAGAGGATGCTCTGGTGTGTGTGTGGTGGGGGGAACATGCCCCAGGCTAGCCAATTAGGATCTCAACGAGTTCCCAGGCCCGTTTGGACAACGATGCTCCCTCTTTCTCTGATCTGACTCTTGGACCTGTTCAAACAACTTGCAGGGGAGGAAAATTCTCCTGAACCTTCTGGGCTCTCTGGGTGTGTCTGTGAAACAAACTGACAACAGACAGATTAACAGGAGAAAAGGCTCGTGAATGCATTTGATGTTAAAAGTTTTATGTGGCACAAGGGACTTCACGGAAATAAGAGAAAAATTCCCAAAGAAAGAACTAAGCTTGGAGGCTTTTATACCATCTGGACAAAGGAGGATACATTTAAAGAGAAGCGACAGGACAAAGGAGAGGGACTTGGAGGTTCGAGGAGCAGCAAATTGTAGGAAAGCAAATACATGGGGAAACTAATAATAGACAAGGGCTAGTAGTAAGCTTCGCTTGTGCAGGCTGAAATTAGGACCTAAGATTTCCTTTGAAAGCACACGCTGTCAACATCCTTTGCAATAGCAATAAAAAAAGAGAACGGGTCACAATCTCAATTCTAAACTTCTTACATTCATCAGTGAATAAGTAGAGAAAAATGTCCTGCCTGTTTTCTTCATTTTTCTTGGGAGACCTCTGATAAATCCCTCTAGGCTTTCTCATCGTCCCTCTTTCTTCATATACACTATCACAGATCTGTAGATGTTTTTCTTAAGCACAATTCCACAACAGAAGCGCGCGGCAGAAACTGAATTGCTTGTCATGATTCGGGTTCTCAAACACCCAAACAGATGTGTACATGCAGAGGTCACAGTCCCACAGAGAGAGCCATGGAATTTTAGAGGCTGCTCAACAGGAGAGAAATCGACCATTACAGTGTACAAAAGTAACCTGAAACTAACCATGCGAACTCATAACAGAGTGCTATTTTCTGGGTCAAGTACCATGTGGGTGCATGCTAAGTCACTTCAGCTGTGCCTAATTTTTTCAACCCTATGGACAGTAGCCCGCCAGGCTCCTCTGTCCATGGGATTCTCTAGGCAGGCACACTACGTGGGCTGCCATGCCCTGTGCCAGGGGATCTTTCCAACCCAGGGACTGAATCCACATCTGTCATGTCTCCTGCATTGGCAGGTGGGTTCTTTACCACTAGCGCCACCTGGGAAGCCTGGGTTAGGTACCATAATCAGTGCTAAATAGTCACTCTAATTCTATTACTAGAGTCAAAAGTTTCCAGGGGATTCCTAAGCTTCTCTTCATTGATTTATGGTAACCATCTATAAATCTGAACTTATACTTTATTTCAAATTTACATCACTATTTGCAGTGAGGTGGGCTTTACCCAGGTTACTGCCTATAGGAGTACTGATGACACATCTCTTTTTGATTAATTAACTAACTTTTTGACTGTGCTGTCTTTGTTGCATGTGTGGGCTTCTCTAGCAGCAACGGTGTGGGCTCTCTAGTTGTGGCAGATGGGCTCAGTTGCCCCGTGGTATGTGGGATCTTAGTTCCCCAACCAGGGATCAAACCCACGTCCCCTGCATTGGAAGGCAGATTCTTTGCCACTGGACCACCAGGGACGGCCCAACACTTCTTAAGCAGTACCAGTCTTGCCTGGTGGGGCAGGTACAACACCAGAAAGGAAATGGAAACACAAAAGTCCTTAATCAAATGTAGGGAAAACTCTTTATATAAACAAAAGTCCTTCTCTCTTTCTTAACATTGATGAGTTCCCAAACTGGTAGCCAGGCCTACAACTTAAGATCAAAAAGGATTTTCACAGCATTCTAGTGGAAAATAAATAGTAGTTTTTAAAAGGAAATGTCAGATCTGAATATAACATATTCATTCTATGAATATGAATAAATTTAAATATATATAAAATAGAGAGATTCCATAATATGCAAAAAAGGGAATATGCACTCAAAGGCAGAGGCAAAATATGCCTTTGAAAAATATTTATTATAGGAAGTGTAAATAAAACTTAGCCTTTATTTTGTTTGTAATAAAATATGTATACTCTATGAAACAAAAGATAAAAGATTAATATCCTCAATAGAGATGAAAATGGAGCTGAATGAGAGGCAGGAAGGAATAAAAATTAGAACAAGGTTATATAAAATAGAATATTGACAAAATGATAGTTCTACTAGAATTTTAAAATGTTAGAAATAGTAAGTTGATGCTAAAGAAAATAAGTAAAATAGATGACAAATTTGCTTGCCCAAATGCAAAAGGAAGAAAGTAAAAAGGATAACAAAGATGATGATAGCTCTGGGCAGAGAATAAAAGATGCAACAAAAAATTCACTGGAAAAGAAGAAACAAATTTTACTGAAAGAAACGATCAAAGATATGGTAGGAGAAAACTTTCCTGAGATGAAAGATCTGCAAATTCACCAGATTTCAGATAACACTGATGAAAGGAGACCAAAATCTAAATATACCCCACGACAATCTTCAATTTCAAACATAAAGAAAATAAACTCAATAGCATTCAGCAAGGGAGTGAAATGTTGACCACTAAGCAACCAAAATCAAAGTAGCTTCAGACTTCTCCTTCACAAGATAAAGTGTCATAAACAAAAACAAGTTGGCCATGAAGTTAATAAAGTTTAAGCTTCAAGACCCAACACTTGCGTGGTGACTTTCTGACTAAGTCTTAAGTTTCATAACTACCTTTATGTTCCTAGTTTTATATTCTTTTTCTCAAAGAGGTTCCCTCAAACTGTGTATTTTTCAGACTCCACAAAACCTAGATCTGCCCCGGTCAAAAGAAAATAGTAAAACATCTATAAGTCTTTGTTGACAATAGATTGTGATCCAAGAATTAAAACCACAAATGTTATGATTCTAGTATGAAAAACAAGGTGTAATGGAAGGGTGGAAAGGAGTGAAGATGTCTTAAAATTTGCAGTGCCTCAAAAGATTAAGTATTTTTCATCTTTAATTGGGACTTCCCTAGTGACTCAGACAGTAAAGAATATGCCTGCAATGCGGGAGGTCTGGGTTCAATCCCTGGGTTGGGAAGATCCCCTGGAGAAGGGCATGGCAACCCACTGCAGTATTCTTGCCTGGAGAATCCCATGGACAGAGGAGCCTGGCGGGCTACAGTCCATTAGGTTGCAAAGAGTCAGACATGACTGAGTGACTAACACTTTAACTTTTAATCTTTTAATTAAGATTAATCACTCATATTTCAAAAGATTTACCAAAATAAAGATTTCAAGAACTGTTTAACTGTCACTGAAAAAAAAAAAGCAGACAGTAGGATTGATGATGATTGACATTGAAACCATTAATGTATGAAATTAAATCTAAATAATTGCTCTCAATGTGTCTACAAAATATAAGATGAATGTCATAAGTACTGAAAAGAATACATAATATTCTTACATAATTCTAAGAAAGTAGAAAGTTTTGACACAGGTTAAGATGAAAGCTATCCGATTCAGCACAGAGTCTATGGTGGCCTTAAAGTGAATTCCAGCCGTTGTTCATTCCCAGTTTTAACCTAACCATAGTCTAGCTTTCTTTAGAAAAACACAAGCTAAGAGAGCATCAGGATGACTGATCACAGAAAGAGGATCTGAAGCCTGGGGTTCTGATGAGGTCACGGAAGAGAGGACAATTTCCCTCGTGATTCCAAGGGAATCCTGCAAACCTAAAGTCAAGAGACATGGAGCAAGGTTCTGGACCCCATGTTCCTTGACAGAGCTTGAGCTGAAGAAATCCATGGCATCCAAAGAAGAAAAGGGGCTCCAACCCCTGCGTGTGGTCTTGGGGAAATCCGCAGACTTCTTTGTTCCGTGAAGAGCTGTAAAGCACTACACAGGTGGACTGTGTTCCTTCTTGACACGAGGCCTTGCAGTGGTCGCAGCCAATGAAATCAGAGAGCAAAGACGCTTTCTCCTGCTGTTCGAGAGAGGACCAATTGCTTTCCGCTTGCTACACCCTCAACCCACAGGGAAGGAACAAGTGTGTGTGTGTTAGTGGCTCAGTCATATCCCACTCTTTGTGACCCTGTGGACTGTAGCCCTCCAGGCTCCTCTGTCCATGGGATTCTCCAGGCAAGAACCCTGAAGTGGATTGCCATTCCCTTTTCCAGAGGGATTTCCCAATCTAGAGATCAAACCCTGGTCTCCTGCATCACAGGCAGATTCTTCACCATTTTAGCTACAAGCGCTGCCATGCAAACCAACGCCCCTGGGCTTGCCATTCTCAAAGTCCTCATTACAAAGCTAAGATTAATCTCGTCTGATCTCAAAGTTAAGCAGGGGTGGGCCTGGCTAGTACTTGGATGGGAGAAAACTAAGATTAAGATTAGGACTTTTCCTGAGGGTCCAGTGATTAAGACTCCTGGCTTCTACTGCAGGGGGTGAAAGTTCAGTCCCCGGTTGGGGAGTTAAGATCCTGCATGTCATGCAGCATGGCCAAAAATTAAAACAATAAATGTCTTTAAAAAAAAAAAAAGAAAGAAAGAAAGCTAAAATAAGTAGAGCACAGACAAAGGAAATAAACAATGCACCCAAGGAAACCTAGCAATCCCAACACTGAAGAAAACAAATTTCCAACTATATACCTTCAAGGGACATTGGCCTCCTGGAGGACAAGGTAGCTTTCATATTTATAAAGGAAAATGTTGATCTAAGGAAAGGATTATCATTATTGAAAACTAAATTAGTAACTTGGAACATCAATTAGAATAAATATCTCACAACATAGAGGAAATATACTTAGAGGTAGATGTGATACAGGAAGGATAAGATTTTAAAAGATGACCAAGTTATGGGAGTTTCAGAAAAAGGAAAAGGGAAAGCCTGAAGATAGGCAAAAATAGCAAAGAAGTATTCATGGTGGGAACACTTGATCCTGCAGGTTAAAAGGGCTAAGGTCCAGAGTGATGAGGAAGGGAAAGAGGGAAGAAAAGAAGAGATAGAGGAAAGGGTAATGGGAAAGAGAGGGGGAGGTACAGAGAGAAAGCGGAGGAGAAAGAGGAACTTTGACAAAACGAAAAAGAATACAATTGTTGTTGGCTGAATTTTGTTACCCCACAATTCACATGGTGAAATTATAACCCGCAGTACCTAAAATGTGACTATATTTAAAAAGGCAATTAAGTTAAACGGCATTATCAGGTTAGGCCCTAATCCACTATGACTGGTTGCCTTAAAAGATTAGGACACAGACATATCAGACAGAAGATCGGGTGAAAGCATAGGGAAAAGACGGCGATCTATAAGCCAAGGAAAGAGGCCTCAGAATCAACTCTGCCAACATATTGATATTGAACTTCTTCTAGTCCATAAGAAAATAAACTTCTAATAAGTAAGCAGCCAGTCTGCGGTACTTTGTTATGGCAGTCCTAGCAAATTAATACAAAAACTAGCATCAAATTTTTCACTGTTTGATTTTAAGCACCATTTACAGTAGCCAAGATATGGAACCAATTTAAAAGTCCATTGCCAGATACATGGATAAAGTAGATGTGAAATATATGCAATGTATATGACTCCGTCATAAAAAAATAGGAAATAATGCCTTTTGCAGAAACATCGGTGAACCTAGAGATTATCATACTAAGAGAAGTAAGTCGAAGAAAGACAAATACCATTTGATATCACTTATATGCAGAATCTAAAATCTTTTAAAAGATACAAATGAACGTATTTACAAAATCAAAGACATTTACAGACATAGGAAACAAACATGGTTACTAAAGGGGAAAGTGAGGGGACAGCTAAATCAGGAGGCTGGGATTAACACATACAATACTACTATATATAAAATACATAACCAAAAGGACCTATTGTATAGCACAGGAAACGATATTCAATACTTTGTAGTAACAAAGTATATTCAATACTTTCTTTCCTATAAAGGAAAAGAATCTTAAAAAATCGATACCTACATGTATGTATAACTGAATCACTATGTTGCATACCTGAAATGAACATGACATTGTAAATCAACTGTACTTCAACTAAAAAAAAAAATCTTTTATCTGTAACTTTTAGATGCTAGAAAACAGGAGAATAATATTTATCTGGACAATGAGAGAAAAGGATTACAACAAAATAATCTTATACTCAGAGGAAAGAAGTCTGTTTACAGATATATAATGGATTCTGAGAGCATATCACCTACAGAACCCAACTGTGGAAAATACTTAGGAAAGGACTCTAATCAAATAAGTGAACAGAACAGATGGCAAGATAAGGACAATGACAAGGAGAGAAAACAGCGGTAGGCAATAAACTTTGAATGGGTAATGACAGAGTAATTAGGAATTTGCAATATTAAGAATTCTTAAACCAGAAGAGTCACATAACAAAGCTGAAACTAACAAAAGTGTGGAACTAAAAGAGGTAAAATATCTCAGCAAAACCTATGACCTGTGAGAGAGCAGGGAATCAGAAGCAACATTTTTTAAAACTTTTTATATTGTGCTCATTCAGTCATGTCTGACTCTTTGTGACCCTATGGACTGCAGCCCACCAGGCTTCTCTATCAAGGGGGTTATCCTGGTGAGAATACTGGATTTGGGTTGCATTTCCTCCTCCAGGAGATCTTCCCGACACAGGGATCGAACCTGCATCTCTCAAGTTTCCTGCATTGCAGCAGATTCTTTACCATTGAGCCACCAGAGAAGCCCATTTTATATTGGATATAGACAACTAACAATGTTGTGATAGTTTCAGGTGAAGAGCAACTGTACTCAGCCGTACATATACATGGATCCATTCTCCCCCAAGCTCCCCTCCCATCCAGGCTGCTACAAAACATTGAGCAGTTTCCTGGGTTATAGAGTAGGACCTTGTTGGTTACCCATTTTAAATACATCAGTGTGTGCATGTCCATCCCAAACTCCCTAACTATCCCTTCCCTGAAACTGTCCGCCTGGTAACCATAAATTCATTCTCTAAGCCTGTGACTCTGTTTCTGCTTTGTAAATAAGTCCATTTGTATCATTTCTTTTTAGATTCTGCATAAAAGGGATGTCACATGCTATTTCTCCTTCTCTGCCTGACTTCTTCATCAGTATGACAATCTCCAGGTCCATCCAAGTTGCTGCAAATGGCAATATTTCATTCTTTTTAATGGCTGAGTAATATGCCATTGTATTACATACCACATCTCCTTTATCCATTCAGAAGCAGCATTGTTCTAGCACATTAATAAGAATGGCACAGGCACTGCTCCAGGCCTTTCATTTAATTAAATCATCACAAAAACCCTATGAATAAAGTCACACTACTGTCATCTTTTTACAGATTGAGGAAAGTGAAGCAAAGAGAACAGCTTACCTACATTTACAAACCTAGTAAGTCACTCCAGAGTCTGTTTTTACCTACGGCACTAGGCTGCCAAAAGGAAGGAATTAAAGGCATTCTACTGGCTGCCTACATTAAAGGGGCATGGGGAGGACAGTGATCCAAAATGTTTAGTTGACCGTGCACATTGGATTGTATATATATAACTTACTGAACAAACAGGGGCAGGCTTAGATTAAAGAGGCATAATTACTAGTTATGCCAAGAAAATAGAAATAAACCAGGAGTTCTATAAGCAAACCAGGACATATAATCATCTTATATCTTTATGTCTCAACATAATGATCATAAGCAGTAAATAACCTTGATTGAGAAATCCAGTTAATTTCTTTATTTCATACAACATTAGAGAAATTTATATTCAACTATTCATGTCAGAAATAACAGGATTGCAAAGACTGCAGATGAGAAAAGTACCAAGAAGCTACTAACCTAAAATAGAAACAAAAGTTAAATATATGAGTATCCTATGATATAGCATTTCCACTCTTGGCATTTTCTTTATATATACCCAAGAAAAAAACTGACACCTATGTCTCCAAACAGACTTGCACATGAATGTTCATATCAGATTTATTTACAATGGCCGAAAACTTTAGTGATATATCAAATGTCCCTCAACAGAAGAACTGACCAATTGTAGTTTAGCCACACATAGAATACTACTCAGCAAAGAGAAGCAATGATTTACTCAGACATACAATGTGGATGAACTTTCTCTCTGAGGGAAGGAAGCTGGACAGCACATTCTAATTATGCCTAGAGATAAAATTAATCTATGATTAAAGAAATCAGAACACTAGTTGTCTTTGGAAGAAGGGGTAAGGACTGACTGGAAAGAAGCATGAAATATCTTTCTAAAATGCTGTTCTACAGCTTGTTAAGAATATATGCACTACGTTGTTCCAGCTCTACTGTTTCATGAATCCATGGACCAAGGTGTAGGTGAGGAAGAAGTTATAAGAGCGGGCTTCCATGCTGGCTACCACTGCATGCCACATCCAGGCCACACTGAACCCATTTCATGCTTTCGGAAGGCAGATTCTGTGAGCACTCCAGGAGCTTGCTCAGTAGGCAGAAAGGACGAATCTCTCATGCTCAATAGCAAGCAGCCCTCACGCTATCTGGCGAGCCAATGGCCGGGAAGAAAAACAGCTTAGTCTGGTGCCCAATGACAGTCACGACTCAACCATGGGGTTTTGATGTGAAGGAGTCAGCAAAGGGGGAAGGTTGACAAGATACACAAACTCTTGACTTATCTACACAATGGAAAATGCATAAATGCAAGCTAGAAATGACTTATAAAAGAGAATACTTTTTTGTAGAGATTTATGTCAGCACCCACCTCCTTCATCTTGGACCAGACAGCCAGAGCCCAGGGATGGATGTAGGGGAAGAAAAGACACCGGCTAGAGAGCTAGGTTAGGGAGCCCTCTCTCACACCATGTCACCAGGGCTTTTATTTCAAAGAGAACTTCTCTATATCTGGAAAGAGATGCAGGGAAGAAGGTGGTGGAGTCCATGGAGAGGCCCTCAGGGCCCCCCTTCCCTGGCACAGCAGTTTACATTCAGCAAGACTCCCCTGGAGGAGGATGGGGTTGGGGAGGGGGGGCAGTCAAGTGAGTATCAGGATTCTGCTCTTAGATCACCCTGTGTACCAGTTGGCATCAGTGGCAGCATAATAATCAGCGGCATCAAGCATAGCGCAGAGCCAAAAGGCTGCTAACAGGGAAGAGGCTCTGCTGCCCAGATCAGGCGCATCTCCGCAGCTCTCTTATATCGACCAACAATCAACAGTCAAACCAGGTGATGTATATCTAAGCAGATTCCTGGGTAGACATATGACCTGGAGGACTATAAGCCTCCCCCTCCCCAACACACCCAAACAAGGCCACAGCAACCCGTAAATCCTCCTAACCTTGCACCTGATGGAGAAACCAGCTGAAGGAGGGGTTGGAAAAATACTGTCATATTAAAGAAGAATAAAGAAGCAATATTCCTTGCACGGGCTTCCCCAGTGGCTCAGCAGTAAAAAAAAAAGAAAAAGAAAAAGAAAAAAAAAATCTGCCTGCAATGCAGGAGATGCAGGACTCGGGTTTGATCCCTGGATTGGGAGGATCCCCTTAGAGGAGGGAATGGCAACCCACTCCAGTGTTTTTGTTTGTTTGTTTTTTTAATTGGAGGCTAATGACTTTACAATATTGTAGTGGTTTTGCCATACATTGACATGAATCAGCAATGGTGTACATGTGTCCCCCATCCTGAACCCCCTCCCACCTCCCTCCCCATCCCATCCCTCAGGGTCATCCCAGTGCACCAGCCCTGAGCGCCCTGTCTCATGCATCCAACCTGGACTGGCGATCTATTCACATATGGTAATATACATGTTTCAATGCTATTCTCTCAAATCATCCCACCCTCGCCTTCTCCCACAGAGTCCAAAAGTCTGTTCTTTACATCTGTGTCTCTTTTGCTATCTTGCATCTAGGGTCATCGTTACCATCTTTCTAAATATTCTTGCCTGGAGAATCCCATGGACAGCGGAGCCCAGCCAGCTACAGTCCATAGGGTTGCACAGAGTTGAACACAACTGAAGCAACTTAGCACGCATGTATATTCCTTGCACACCTGATCTTGTGTTACTCAAGTCTTTCAGCTTCTTGTCAATGAATTCTACTGACAGAAGTTTTAAACAATATTATTTCTGTTCAACTCTCTTGCCAGTAAGAGCTTGAAGGTCTGTGAAATTAGAGCATTTAATACTGCCTCTCTACCCTCTCTACTCCCCACCAAGAACTGCTTATGGAGAACTGGAGAGAGACAGAGGGAGGGGGCAAGGAAAGAGAGAAGAGGGGAGTGCTGGGTCTGAGGACTCGGGTCTGCCTAAGAGACAATGCTATTTAGCACTAACATCATCTCAGCAGCAGGGAGTAACTGAGAGAGGGGCAAGTCTTCAAGGAATAGAGAAGAAGGCTAATAGGCTTGTAATCAGACCATCTCAAAGTCAAGTCCTAATTTTGCTAGAAGAATCACTAATTTCCACATCAGAAATATGCATATTTTTAAACTAAGAAGCCTGTTACTTTTGCTCCAATTGGTTTCTACTCCTTAAAAGCACAAGTAGGCTACCACTCCTTGTTATTTTAAGTCCAAGTGTCAAATTCACACCAAGGCAGAAGCTGAATTAATCAATTAATAATCAATAATGAATTAATTAATATAATATAGAATTAATCTCATTAATGATCTGGTTGATCAAATCTACAAAAAGTCCAGAAAAATGTTCATCCTTCACATATAGATATGATCACATCTTACAGTAAGGGTATATATTTTAGAAATGAAAAAGTAGACTTTAATGATGTCAAATATTTTTAACCATTCACCATCCTTGGATCTAGTTCGTAGACACAGCTGAGATAGCAATGCAACTGTCACTTGCTTTTCTGTTTCAAATTTACCTTAAAGGTTTTTGTAACCACACACATAGCAAACCATTCATCACAGGACTAATCTATTTTCTGCCCCATTGCCTCTAACTGATTAATTTTTTTTAATGAAGCAAATTTCTTTGAAACACAGGACCACAAATAAATATGAATGTTTCCCTGGAAAAATTGAAAAAATAGTAATAATACAGGCTGATTTACATGCCTCCAACCTTTAGGCTAGGTGAAGATCTAGAATATAACTTGATTCTTAAAATAAGTACTGGAACAAGGTCATGGTCACCAATTCCAGGCACCATTTTTGATATACAGATAGATTGGAAAATCTGGCCATGATAGAAGAAGGTTACCAAAAGGTTTACTTTAGACATTTAAAGGGAGTTGGGAGACAGGTAAGGACAATCACTGTTCTGGGTTGGCATTAGAAATGGAGAGAACTGGCCTAAAAATAAACCCTTGTTTTAAGCAAATTTTGCTAAAGGAACTTTTGAAGATCACCTTACTTAGAATTTCAACCAAAGGATTAATAAAAGGAGAGTAGGTGGAAAAACAAAGGAGGCATCAAAGAAAACACTGTCAACTTACTTTCCGTAAATACAACTATAAGGGAGTATATTTTTTGTACCACAGAATACCAAAACCACCACAGAAAGCTGCCAAAAAAGATCCATCATCTAAAAATATTAATGCTGGGTGGTTGAACAGCCCCATAGAGATCTAAGATACAAAGGAGACAAATCAGCAAAAAGCTACAACTCACTAGCTCAATGCACTCGTTTCATGATAAAGAGAGGCTACTTTAGGACCAGTAAGTAATGATTCACCCATGCAGAAAATCCAGATAAACCGAAGGTGATTATGAGAGTAGAGTTGCTTGGCAAGAACTCTCAAATTGATTGTCCTTACCCATGTATGAACATGGAGGACCCACTCAGGTACAGTTACTTCGCTTTCATCCCAATGAAAGTCCTGGAATCCTAGGATTCACAGTTGATTCAATACAAACATAAAAGCTGGGAGAACTTGCTATGAGTTACCATCACCCACTTTGGTATGCATGACCTGGATTATTTGAGAATATCATGGTGGGAGTTGAATGTGTATTCATGTATGTGTAAGTGGCACCCCACTCCAGTACTATTGCCTGGAAAATCCCATGGACAGAGGAGCCTGGTAGGCTCCATGGGGCCACAAGGAGTCGGACACAACTAAGCAACTTCACTTTCACTTTTCATACATAAAGAAATCCAGATTAGCAATTTCTAATTACTAATCTATTATTATTGTTGTTGTTTAGTCACGAAGTTGTGTCTGACTCTTTTGCGACTCCATGGACTGCAGCCCACCAGGCTCCTCTGTCCATGGGATTTCCCAGGCAAGAATAATGGAGTGGGTTGCCATTTCCTTCTCCAGGGGATTTTCCTGACCCACAGAATGAACCTGCATCTCCTTCACTGGCAAGGAGATTCTTTAATATTGAGTCACCTGGGAAGCCCCTGTTACTATTACTAATCTGAAAAATCCAGATGAGTCATCTACAAAGGGTACAATATCCTGGTTCCAGACTAGCTCTTTTGAATAGGTTTTAGTAATGATAAGAAAATTTCAATGCAACATTTCACCACTATCTCAATATCTTCCAATATCATAGAAAATAAAAGGAATACAAAAAGAGTCTCCTGCTACTAACATCATTTTTAAAGAGCCACACATCTATTCTAGCAAGTTTTCTTGCACCTCAACATCTGGGGAATCCTTAGAATTCTGCATTAAGGGCCAGATGAGGGACTTCGTTGCAGTCCAGTGGTTAAGACTTTACCTTCCAATGCAGAGACATGGGTTCAATAGACTCCACGTGCCTTATGGCCAAAAACAAAACCCCATAAAATAGAAGCAGTATTGTAATAAATTCAATAAATATTTTTTTAAATAGTCCATATCAAATAAATAAATTTCTTTAAAAAGGTTAGATGAATATGGAGATTATATAACCTTACTAGAATGTAAATTCTAAGAAGAAGGGGAGCATTTCTGCCTAAATTTCCAAACCTAACACATATCAAGTGCTCAATAAATATATGTCAATTGCATGAATAATTAGCAAAGGGAAGCGTGAAGGCAAAATGTACCAAAGCTAAAAATTTTCATGCTATCACCTGACATGTCTAACTGATGACCTTGCCGTATGTCAAAGGAAGAGCTGTGACATGGCTCCAAGCATTAAGCATAATAGGGAAGAAATTTGATCTAAGTAGCTAAGACTTTGAAACATTGATGCTCAGAAGGCTTCTCCAACTATGATTCAAATCACACAAAATATATGAAAATAAATATCCAGAAAATTCTGGCACTTAGAGGCAAAATTAATCTTGTTCCTTGAACTTCCTTGGACTTTGTCAGAGATGTTTTGATAGATTCCAAATCAAGACTTCCTGGTGGCTCAGATGGTAAAAGTGTCTGCCTACAATGCAGGAGACCTGGGTTCAATTCCTAGGTTGGGAAGATCCCCTGGAGAAAGAAATGGCAACCCACTCCAGTATTCTTGCCTGGAAAATTCCATGGATAGAGGACCCTGGTAGGCTATAGTCCATGGGGTCGCAAAGAGTCGGACACAACTGAGCGACTTCACTCAAATCAAGAGTGTCTTAAGCAATAAAGACATTTCACTTTCTCACAGGACAATAAGTCTGGAAGTAGCTGGTCTAGAGGTAGAGAAACTGTTTAAGAACATTATCAAACACCTAGATTCTTTCCTATCCTTCTGCAAGATTCTCCCCAGCATATTGGTTCTTTGTCTCTAAGCTTTTAAACTCATGCTTTCAAGATAGCTGCCATAGCACCAATCACAAAGTCTTTGCACACCACTTCGTGGCAGAAAAACAGAACCAGCCTCATCACCATCTCTTGTCTTACCAGATAGCAAAATCTTACTCAAATTACCACAGCCGATTTTCTTCTATGCGTCACGGCTTAGAAGCTGTTCTCATACTTGCCCTTAAAGTAAGCACTAGCAAAGGGAATTAGATGATACTACCTGCCTTAGACAAAAGGCCAAGTGATGGTTTCAGTCTATTTACCCAGGAATATCCTATCAATCTGAAAATAATTACAAGTTCATTTAAATAAATGCTAACTATCCCAAAGCTAACAAAGGATGGAATTAAATCCAATTCTGACGTCCTCTCCTTTAGTTTGCAAAGAACTATTTCCACTGGCGTCCAGCACCCTGGAAGCGCTCATTTGCTCTGAAAGTCATTAGACTACAGCCATCGGCTAATGAGGCAGTAAGTGTTTGGAAGCAGCCTGGACTACTTCAGCATATCCAAGTTAAAATAAGGCAAATTAGTAGTGAAATCAAATTGGTTTAAACTGTGAAGTGAGTGTGAAAACTATTGCCCTGGAAAGTAGTACTGGGTCAAATTGCTGCACTGGGACATTGGAAATGATGTAAGCCTGCAAGAGAAAAATGTTACTTTTAATGAATTTCATTCTTTAGAAGGCAGCATATCTTAATTATCCTGAAAGTCCAAAGGTTTTATTCACAGAGAAAGGAAAAAAGAGTCCCAGAGAGGTAACAGTACATCCTTCCCCCATCAGAGGCAAAATTCATTATCCACACTGGAACATGTCAGGGAGAGGAAAGGAGAGAATTACATTGATGTATTAAGAACTACATCGGAAAGACACATGTAAAACAGGGTGTTTGCGCATCCTAAGTATCTGACACCTTTAGGAAGAGTATCAAAAACATGATGGGAGAAGGGAATCTCTACTCTTCATATTCCAGAAAAGCTAGAAACCCACTTGTTCAGCACATTTTGAAGAGAAGGAAGGAACGGGAAGTGGGGAATCATGTTGTTGAAGGGCTCAGTTACACGGCACCGAGGCCAAAGAAAACTCAGCTTTGCCCACTTTCCCCACTCCCACCCACGCACAAAATGTCCATTTCTTCTCTAAGCAAATGATGGACCAATATGGTTTCTGTGGGGTTTTATTTACTTATTTATTTTGACTGCACCTTGCAGCATGCAGGATCCTTGTTTCCCAACCAGGGATCGAATTCATGCGCCCTGCATTGGGAGTGCAAAGTCTTAACCACTGAACCTCCAGGGAAATCACATGGTGGACCAATATAAACAGAGATATAGAAAGCCATCTTCAGATACAGAGATAAGAGGACTCAAACCCATGGTCCATTAACTGAATCTGGCCCATAGATGTGTTTTGTTTCACTTCAGAGATGCTTTTTCCCTTGAATCTAAATTATCTGCCGATATGGAAAGACTGGAATAATTCACTTACACACTTGCATATCCATCTTCTCTTGAGCAACAAGATCTGATGACAGGTCCACATCCCTGCGCAGTTAGAGGGGTAGAGTTCACTGGTTGCTTCCTCTTTGTCTTGACTGTCTTAGGATGAGATGAGGAGCTGTGTACAAAGGGCTTACTGGAAGTGCTCTTGAGAGGTACTCTGTGAGAAGGTGAAGATGGTAGAATCTGGCAGAGGGAAAAGCCAGCCTGTAATGCCCTGGGGTCTTTAAGGTCTTAGGCAATCCCGTGAGGGGCTCTGGAGCAGAGACGGGCCTTCAAGACTGTCCAACATCGAGGCGCAGTGTCATTTAGCCCTTGAAGGGTCTTCTTGATTTGGTCACTATTCCTGAACTTCTCTTGTTCACTGACCTGGCCTCATACACCAAGAGGGCAGAGATCCAGGCCTTGTGGGACCAAATCCAAGGTTCTGTTTCTCACCCTGTCCACCAGATAAGGGGGAAAAAAAAACAACACAGATATTCTCTGGATAACCAAAAGCAGATTTCTCCATGTTTGTTCCAGGCTTACAGTATTAGCCCATAAGTGGACCGCAAGACATGGACTGCATTAATTATCTACTGCTGGATAAAAAGTTAATCCAAGAATCAACAGCATAAAACAGCAAACATTTATTGTCTCACAGTTTCTGTTAATCAGGAAGCGTGGCTTCCCTGGGTGCTTTGGCCTCCAGGATTCTCACAAGATAGCAGCCAAGGTATCAACCAGGGCTCATGTATCATGCAAAGGCTCAACTGATGGAGAAGCTGTTTACAAGTTCACTCGTGTGGTTATTCTCAAGATTTGATTCCCTATATACTGGGAGACTGAGGGTCTCAATTTCTTTCCAACTATCAGTCAGAGGCTTTCCTCAGCTCCTTCCACAGGGTAGCTCACAACATGGCAACTGGCTTCCACCACATCAAGCAGGCAAGAGGGATAGTGCTCAAAGGACCGGAGTCATGGACCTGTTGTAGCCTAATCTTTGGAGTGACACCCTAACACTTCAGCCTTATTCTATTCATTGCAATCAAATGAGCGGGTTCATTGGACAGCTGGGAGGGAAGGGATTACACAAGGGCATGAATACCTGGGCAGGAGGATCACTGCAGATTATCTCAGAGGCCACCGACCACCTGGACCTTAACAAGTAGTTTATGGTCCAGTTGGAAAGATCAAAACACACATACATATTAAATGCTAAAGAACCATGTATATGTTAATAACAAAACTAGACAAAACTATTAAGCTTTTTACTAAGGAGGCAGATAGAGTAAGTCCCCTACATAAGAACAAGTTCCAGTCTAAGAAAGCATTCCTAAGTCCAAAGTGTTCATTACGTCCAACAAAGTCAGCCTAGGTACCAACTAACACAATCGGCTATGCAGTACTATACTGCAGTAGGTTTATAATGCTTTTCACAGAAGCCACACATAAAAAACAACTGCACACAAAAAATAAAGATAACATTTTAAATTTTACAGTATACCTTGAAAAATACCATAGTATGGTACAATAGCTGGCATACAGGGGCTGGCCTTGAGTGAACAGGCAAGAAGAGCTACTGATTGGAGGAGGGAGGGAAGTGGGAGACGGTAGACCTGAAAGATCATCAGCAATAGGAGACGGAGGGCAAGCGCAATGTCACTCGTGTTTGATGTTGATGGCACAGGTTCTGGTTCCTTACTGGATTCAATTCTACCTACCCTCCCGAAAACAGGATCCAGTGATGTCTGGGTAGTAGCACAATCACATCTTTGAAAGTCTGCAACTTGCAGGTTCATATTGTAGGCAACTTACTGTGTGTATGAACCCTGAATGAGAGCTAATGGTGCCATTCAAGGAATTCAGATAAAGAACTTGCTGTGAACTCGAATAATCAGAGAAGGCTGTGTGCAGGTGATGTGCCTGGATGTGAGCCATTTGAATAGATGATTACAGTCACAGGGCTCCAGAATTAGACAGATATTAATCAAGGATTCTTTCATGACACTAGGAAAGACAAGATACACAAATGTGACAGAGATGTGTGGCATGCAGCTGAATGCCAACAGTTAGCTTAGATATGCCTCTAATTGTACCCCTGTTCTTAAAATAAAGCCTGTAAGACTCCTTTATATTCCCTTAAGCAAAAGATTAGCAAGGAGAAAATGTTAGGATGGGGAGAGGTTAAAGAAAATGGAACGGGAATAATTTTCAGTTGATTTTATGTGCAAGGCACTATATAGCTTCAGAGTAGGGAGCCTGTAGGTTCACCTCCAAAATGGCATGCCCCGTCTTGAACCTGCCATAACTGTAAATAAGAACAATTAACATTAAGAGCTTGCTGTGTGCCGGACACTGTGAGCGTTTTCTATCTCACTTTGAAAGTGACCAACAAAAAATAAAGCAAGTTGGCTGGTCACTCTCCGGTCTTCCCTTCCTGCTCCCTTCTCCCTGTTTGCAGGCTTTCCCGGTAGTGTGGTGGTAAAGAATCCACCTGCAATGCAAGAGGTGTGGGACACGTGGGTTAGATCCTTGGGTCAGAAGACCCCCTGGAGGAGGAAATGGTGACCCACTTCAGTATTCTTGCCTGGAGAGTCCCATGGACAGAGGAGCCTGGCGGGCTACAGGCCATGGGGTCACAAACAGTCAGACACACCGGAGAACACACACATGCTCCCTGTTTATATCTTTCTCCCCATTCAAGGCCGAGGCTCTTTCTTCCCTGAACCATTAAACTCACTCTCAAGAGAGTGCAGATTCAGTCACTCACACCTCAGTGTGTTCTTAGGTCACACCTAGGGTGTGTTCATTATGAACCTTATTATTGACTTCTAAATGGAAAGCATTTTTTCCTATAAAAGACATTTCAGGCATCAGTGGGCACATAGGAGCCATATTTTCCATTTGGAGGATCAAGGGACTGGTATTTCAGCCCCTGAAATGAAACCATATGGGGAGTTGCCTACTCATCAGGCTGGCCTTGGACATGACCCATGTAATGGTTATTTGGTTAATAAATAGGGCCTTTCAGTCAGATACACACTGACCTCCTCATCTGGCCCAAAGGGGCCCATGTTTTCCATTCACTAATGAAGTAGATTTTGGCTTCTTCCTGTGCCAGTTGGAAGTGTAATATTTTGTTTCTCTTTAAATATCTGAAACCTGAGAGAACAAAGTTGTCAGAGACTCCTGCTGGTAAGTATTGAAGATGATCTGGGCCATTAGAGAAAAATTTGTTTTTCCTCCTCCCAGGGAAGCAGGTGAGGATCAGATAACAGGACAACCGGAGGCCTTGAGGTGGCTGCAGTCTTTGCCACCCTCCCTAACTGGGGTCCTTCCTGCTAAACACATGGGTTTGGGGCAGGGCTGACACCGACTTTTCAAAAGCCTCCATGTTTCCTCATTAGGAAGGAGAAGGCCACATATTTGTGTCCCCCAGTTCAGTTCAGTTCAGTCGCTCAGTCGTGTCTGACTCTTTGTGACCCCATGAACCGCTGCACGCCAGGCCTCCCTGACCATCACCAGCTCCCAGAGTTTGCTCAAACTCATGTCCATTGAGTCGGTGATGCCATCCAACCATCTCATCCTCTGTCATCCCCTTCTCCTCACACCTTCAATCTTTCCTAGCATCAGGGTCTTTTCCAATGAGTCAGTTCTTTGCATCCGGTGGCCAAAGTATTGCAGTTTCAGCTTTAGCATGAGTCCTTCCAATGAATACTTACGACTGATTTCCTTTAGGATGAACTGGCTGAGGATACAAATTTGTGTCTCTACCAGGAGAGTCAAGTTTGCAGCATTTGGGTTTAAAATATGCTTTTCTAGATGGAGTTGAAAAGGAAACAGAATTTTTTACCTTTGATCTACAGTTATCTTCAGGGCTCTACGTTTTCATATCTCACTCCCTTCAACAATCTATCGTGAACAGGGGGTTTATATTCTGAACATCTGCTGTTGAAGCTTTTGTAAGCATGTTCCTGTTTAAAGCTGTGTCTGTAACTGAAGGAAATATGAGGAGCGCTTTTATTTGTTTTTTAACTAATTTTGATTGGCCTGTAATTGCTTTACTATGTTGTGTTATCTTCTACTGTACAGAAAAGTGAATTGGCTGTACATATACAAATATCCTCTCTTATATGGATTTCCTTCCCATTTAGGTGACCACAGAGCACTGGGTAGGGGTTGACATACATACACTATTGATATTATGTACTAAATAGATAACTCATGAGAACCTGCATGATAGCTCAGGGAACCAGACTCAAGAGGAACATTTTTAAACAGGAAGTCTGTCCAACCACAAACCTTTTCCCTTAAGGGGGCCCCCTACTGTACTAAACGTCAATGGATAGAAGCCATTACTCTGATCCTAAAACTCTGTGAGGTTCAAATAATTAAGTCTTGGTCTCTGGTTTGACCAGATAAATGGTCACGATCTGTCTGCTCTACTCACAAAATGCTACTTTAATTGTACTGTGTATTTCTAAGATCGGAAATTTAAAGCTGGCTAACTCTATCCTCTAACAAAGGCAAAGGAGGGAAACCACACATCGGGTGGTGAGGGCTGGGTCAAACCATTTTGCCATCTTACACTTTGGATTAATTCCTTTCTTCTTCTTGGCACACACATTCACACCCCTAAACATACACACATGTGTGCACGTTGTCATGAGTCAGGATGGGTTTTCACCTTGGCTTGTCTAACATTTTCTGGGCTTCCACCCAATTTTTAAAAAAAACAAAAACCTTACTCCCCTTTTAACTGCAGGACTTCTTCACACCTCTGCAGAAGCTAAACATCACACAGTTTATGGTACTGGCCTTTAAGAAAAAAAAAGAACAAAAAAAAACCTTGTGTTTTCTTAACTAAAGGGAAAGAAAGGTCAGTACAAATACTGAGAGGAAAGAAATTGCTCCTGGCAGCCAAGCAAAGCGACAGACAGGAGTTAGCATTTGCTTAATACCTACTGTGTGTTGGACACCCTGTTTCTGTTTTCTCATTTCAAGAGAATTTCTCCGTCTCTCGCCCTAAAAAAAATTTTTTTTGTATGTTACAGTTGTGCCTGATCACACATCAATACTTTTTTTCCTTAGAGCAACACTGATCTATGCACCCACTCAAACTAATGTCTCTGCCTCAACTGCCTTATTTGCTAGGAAGAATGAATTCAAAATGTTAGTGTAAATTTTAAAAAAAGGAAGAGACATTGTAGAATCTGTCAGGATAAGAGCTTTGTAAGCACATTTTCAACCAGAAAAAAAAAGGGGGGGGAACTCTTGGTATTCTCTCTCCTGTTAATCATAAGCACAGTCTTCTTTCAACAGAATTTCTCAGTTCTGGTTCTGATTTGGTGTAAATCAGGTTTCTGACATGGGGGAACTATGTTATAGACTAAAAAAAATGTGAATTTGTAAGAAGACTGGATCTCTGTAACAGTCTCTTTCAACTAGTAAAAGGTTTATCAAGGAAGACACAACTCAAAGCAATTATTTGTAATAAAAAGAATCTAAGAGACACTTTAATATGGAATAAGACAATTGTTCTAACTTCCGTATTTTTCAAACATAACAAAGTGTCAGACACTGCTCGAAGCATGTCAAAAATATTCTTATTTAATCCTAAGAGTGGTACTAATATTTTTTTGCCCATCTCATAAGTGAGGAAATTGAAAACAGAGATTAAGTAAATTGCCCAATGTCTCACAGCTGCCAAGTGTCTGGGCTGGGATTAGAACAAAGTACTTACACTTAAAGAATTGATATCCTCAATCACAGTGTGATCTGGCCTCTATTCTAAAATGATTGTATTCTAAATTGATCTGGCCTGTATTCTAAAATACAAAGCAGATCAATCAAAAACCTTTAATAGAATGAGTACACAAAACTCTAGTTGTATAAGTCTACACATTTGAATGTGAGGCCATGGAGTGTAGCAGAGAACTGAAAACCAGGAGACCTGGCTAGGTGCTTGAGAAGTAAGTCTGGTGGTCCTAAAAACAAAGGTCAAATGTGAGACTCCTCCCATGAAATTAGCAAAACATTTCTCAAAGCCACACAAAGACTGAGTTGAGAACATGTTTGCTGTTCTGGTTTTCATGCTTCATGGACAATTGCGGACTTGAATAAAGCCTAAAAGTGAAAGTGTTAGTCGCTCAGTCATCTCCAACTCTTTGTGAGCCTGACCATAGACCACCAGACTCCTCTGTCCGTGGAATTCTCCAAGCAACAATGCTGAAGTGGGTTGCCATTTCCTCCTCTGGGGCATCTTCCCAACCCAGGTATAGAACTCAGGTGTTCTGCATTGCAGACAGATTCTTTAACATCTGAGCCACCAGGGAAGTCCCTGAATAAAGCCTAGAAACAGTTTAAAAAAAAAAAAAAAAAGGTGGCTTTATATCTGTAGACAGGTAAGGAAGATAAGAACCCTCAGGCTAGAGAAATAAGAGAGTAGAAAATCAAACTCGGTGCTATTGTTATTTGGATGAACACATCAAAGGGATCAAGATGCTCCTTCCCCAAGAGTGCTACTCTAATTGGTTGACTCAGGAGATGATATAATCTGAAACGATAGCAAAGATTTGAAAGACAAGTCTAACTAGAGGAGTCAAATTCATAGGTGATACATTAATGGTGTGTTACGGGAAGAAGCTGTTGTGTGTGGCAAATATCCTCTCTATCGCTCACTTTGCTCTGTCCTCTGTTGTCATAGAGTTAAAATATATGTAATTTCATGAATGCATTTGTTGCATTTAAAATCTCTCTTGTACCCCATGAGCTTCATGCTAGGCTGTAAGCATCCTGAAAGCAAAGACCACATCACTTACATCCTCATATGACCCTTAGCTTGCTCACCAGTAAATGCTTGTATACATTAAGTGCTCAGATATAATCATTAAAAACAAAAAATGAGAACACCAACCCAAAGTTAAAACACTGGATCAGCATTGGGAATACATGTAAATCCATGGCTGATTCATATCAATGTATGACAAAACCCACTGGAAAAAAAATAATAATAATAAAAAAAACAAAGTAAAGGAACCAAAAAAAAAAAAAAAAAAAACACTGGATCTGCACTCAAAAATACTAATTTCATTTTTGACTCACTTACTAACCTGGAGGTCTCCTCTCTCTGATATTTCCCCTGAAATGCATGACCTTACTTCCTACCAAACAACAGGCTCATCTGTATGATCAGAGACAAGAAAGGTCTGAAACTTTTTCTTTCAGTTCTACAGAAATATCAAGCAGGATTTGAACCTAACTCAGCCCAGTTCTAAAATGTCTGCTTTTTAAGTTTTACCACACTACCTCTCAGAATCCTTACCACCCTAGACCCACCTTAAGAGTCCAAGCCTTGCCTTTTACTTTCCACCCTCTTCCCAGGAGCTGACTCCCACAAGGTGCCTCTTTAAAAAAAAAAAAAAAAAATTATTCTGTATTGAGGTACGGCCGATAGTTGTGATACAACGGTACAGCCATTGTGATAGGTTCAGGTGGACAGCCAAGGGACTCAGCCATACATACACGTGTATCCATTCTCCCCTAAACTCCCCTCCCATCCAGGCTGCCACGTAACATTAATCAGAGTTCCATGTGCTATACAGTAGGTCCCCACCGAGTACCTCCTAACCGCCGCCCCCTACTCCCCAACTCAGGGGATGAGGCAGGAAAGAGAGGCAGGAATGATCCGTCCATAATGCTACTTGTGCAAAGAAGAGTTAACACAATTAACTGTCTGTATGTGAGACTGCAATCTTTGGAAAGGCCTGCTGCAAACTTGGCCCTTGGCTGACATCTGGGAACTGGGATTTGGGGAGTTTTCCCACAAATTTCCAGAACTGATAAGAATGGCCCACTGTGCCTAAACTGTTTGCACAAACAATATAGTTTATTCTGAACACCTGCCTTTATTCTGGGAGTCTGGAATTTGGACATGTCAGGCAGAGGGTACCTATGTGACCCTTCATTTAAAAACTTGGTCCTCAATTTAAAAACTTGGATCAGTTCAGTTGAGTTCAGTTACTCAGTCATGTCCGACTCTTTGCGACCCCATGAATCACAGCACACCAGGACTCCCTGTCCGTCAAAAACTTGGATACTAAATCTCTAAAAGCTTCTCGGGTAGATAACATTTCACATATGTTGCCACAACTCATCACTGGGGAGTGAAGAATGTCCTCTCCACCAGGAGAGGCTTCAGCCTGACTTCCTCCCCACTTCACCCCACATGCCTTTTCCCTTGACTCACTTTGTATTTTTCACCGTAATGAATCTTAGCCATGTCCACTCTGCACTGAGTCCTGTGAGTCCTCCCAGCAAACTATTGAAATGCGGGGTATTCTTCAGCTCTGCTGAAAATTTTCTTGGGGAAGGAAAGAGGACTGAAGGATGAATTGAAGTTGGAGACCCTCTGGAGATTCACAGAATAATTCCAAGGATTATTCTGGAACTCTATGGCCCACACTATGCTATTTAATGTTTGGGGGGAAATATTCCCATTATCCTCCAAAACATTACACATTTTTCTTAGCTATGGGATAAGGTTTTGCTGGCACTTGAAAAAGGCCAGAAAGTGTAGATACAGAGCAACCTCCAGGATCTGTCCTTAGTAGACAGGCAATGTGGAAGCTCTAAAAACAGCTTTCAGAGTGTTTACAAACCATGTCATCCTTTGGGATGGGAAAGTGCTCTATAAACAAAAGGTGGTTCGCCTACTCTTTGTTCTCAAAATAAGCACGCTTTTGATGGGGAAAAAAAAAATGGCCTTACTTGCTGGTGAAAAATTTCAGGAGAGTTTCCTTTTTTTCCACCCCCATGGTTAAAACAGCACCTATCTGGATTTGTGTTTCTAATGACAAGAAAAGACATATGAGGTCATCATGAATGTCTCAATCATTGGAACATCTCCCAAGCAGCAAGGCAGAGCAATGAAGGTGACTGTGTCAAAAAACACTGGGGGGAATAAAACCATCTTTGCAAGGAAGAGAAAACTCCAGAAACTTTCTCGCTATCCATATTAGACTGGAAGAAGCAAACAGATAAAGAAAAGTCTCTCATCTGAGTTCAATTTTCTTGATGAATGCTGTTGAATTAGTTGTTTGGTGGAGGCATTTTTTTTTTTTAATCATTTTTCTGCAGTGCAATAAGATTCACGTGGATTTTATCCAAACCAGGCTAGGGAACTAGGGCTTTCTGTGTCTATCGCCAGATTAGATCCTTGCCTAATGAATGAGTTTTGTGCATCTTGACTGTGGCATTTTGCTCCAGAGAGTCTCCTTCTGTTGCTTTCTCTGGAGTGGGGAGACTGGGTTGGGGGGGGAGAGGGCAGGAGGTGGGGGAATGGGTTTATTACTCCCAATATGCTCTGTGCTGCTGTGGCTGTCTGTGCACATGCCTGGGACTCGGAGCATGTGGCCCAGGGGCTGCTAGTGGCCCGCTTAGCAGCTGTCTCCAGTATCTTCTGACATAAAAGCTATTATATTTTTGGCTGGCTGATTGCTTTTATTAAACAATTGTTGGAAGTTGGCTGATAACTTTTATGAATTTGAAATGAAAGCCTTGCTGAGAACTTCTGAAAGCAAACAGTTCTTGGTCCACCTGGGAAAATCTGAAAGGGCTGGCGTTCCATCTGCCAAAGAGAACTTGTACCAGGCCCAGCAACTGAGCAATAGAGGAGGACAGTTTCCATTTCCCAAAGCACTGGGTTCTCCTGAAAGAGAACATGCATGTTCCAGTGCATGGCTCTGGAACAGGGTCCAAAAAAAAAAAGGAAAAGTTACCCTCTTTAAGATCTCCTGGGGAAATACAGGGGGAGAAAATCTCTTTTTCCAACCCCCAAATCCTCTCTATAAAGGTAGTACAGAAAAAAAAAATCACTCATTATTGAAAAAGCATTAAACCAGAATGTGATGTACATCACAGGCAATCTGCTAAGAGTTTTTGAGGACAGAAAGAAAGTGTTTTCAAGATAAACCATAACTAATCCTCAAGTAAGAGGACTGGAGAGCACCATTCGTCACACATAATTCATCCTAACTTTACCCAATAATTGGGGTGACCATCTATGTTAGCTCAGTAACTTAATCCACAAGGGAGCAGAGAGGGATGTCTGTGACAGGTGGTAGTTTTACAACTTGGAACAAGGCACCCACTGAAGTTAGTCCACCATCCTCCCTGAGAAGCTGGGAGGCAGGGGCCCATTCCCTTTGATGTTTGGGTTTCAAAGAGAAGTCTCCCAGGTTCTCAGAAAGACAGTCCTGGGTCATAAAGCTGACAAAAAGGCTTATTCTGTTTCTAAAATGATGCATTTCAAAGACAGAGAGAAAGTGCCTGCTCACAAGTTTTCTAGGGTAAATGTTCTGAGAATAAGCAACAGGAGAGAAAGCTCTTTATTTTCACCAGGGAAAACCGAATCCCTTATTTTTCTATCGTATTTGTCCTTGCAGGTCTTCTTTTCCAATAATAGGTATTAGGGTTTCTCTAGAGACCAGGCTATACCTGATTTCCAAACCACTGAAGATAAAATTAACTGCAATGAATTATTTTGCTCATTTTTATACCTAAGTCCTTCTTCAGAAAGAAACAGAAAGAAGAAAGGCAAGGAGGGATTAAAGAGGGAAAATATAAAGAAGATTAGAAGGAAATTACACCACAGTTCATGGATTTTCTTTCAAGTTATTTAGCGTTTTTAAACGGTTCTCTAAGGTAGAAAGGAGAAATGGCCTTAAAAAAGGGAAAATGGAGGAGAAACAAAAGATTTTTGTCTCCATCAATTCCATCCTACTCTGAGGCTATACACAGATTCTACCTTAACTCCAGTCTGAGATTCCCCTATGTGTTGGCCACAGGAAGCGGGAAAGAAACTGTAAAAGACTTTAGAGCAATTTATCACTAATCTGAGAAATATTCTTCAAACTGCAGATCCTCTGGGCTTAAGCTACACACATGTTGAATTTTTCTTTCCTGTAAGACACCAAGTCTTTCTTCCTGAGGGCCTTTTCCATGGGCCCGTCCACCTGAAACACTTCCATGTCTGTGCCCACCGCATCTGCACCCATCTCTTCACCTACTAACTCCTTTTCTGCCTTCATGTCTTAGCCTCAGGGCCCTGTTCTCTGAAGTCCCACAGATCAGGCCCTTCCTGTAGGCTGCCATGGCACCCTGTGCGTCCCCGTATGTAACACACCACACTTGCACTCACAAGGAAGGCAATTTCAAGTGCACACAGAGGCCGGGCAGTTAACAAATGAGTGAGCCGGTAGGGATCTGAGACCACGGCAGCACGTGCCTCTGGTAAAGACATCCACCTCTGGTTTAAAATGAGCACCGGCCACAACATGTATTTGCTTTTCCGATTTAACTGGCTGCGGAGCGATGGGAAAGACGAATGTCAAACCCCATAGCAAGAGTCAAGGTATGAACTTTACTGAGCAAATTTGCAAACAGGCTCAACCAAAACAGGTCCACCAGCCCACATTCTCCCATCATCCCTCACACAGCCTGCAGGGTGAGGGAGGAGCCTGTGGACACAAGGTTTCTGCTATGGGAGGGACACCAAGGGCTGCCCTCCTGCTAGCCTACCTTCTTTTTTTTTAAAGTCATGTATTAATTTCAAGGTTTTTTTTTTTTTTTGGCTGTACCGCCTGGTATATGGGATCTTAATTCCCCCACCGAGGACTGAACTTGCAGTCCTTGCACTGCAAGTGCAGAGTCTTAACCATGGAACTACCAGGAAAGACCCCATTTTCTACCTTCTCCCAGAACAAGCAGGAAAGCAAGCTCATCAGTGGGAAAACACTCAGACAGCAAGTAGGTCCTAGGCGATCAGGGAAGGGAGAGAGTACCAACCCTGCAAAGAATCCTCAGAGTACCATCTGCCAGTACCTGGCAACCTTACAAGATGGCAGAAGCAGGCGGCTGGAGGGCGGGGACCCCAGCCCCATAAGAAGCTGTGTTTGAGGACAGCGCCTCTCACCAGCATTCTGAGCTTCGGGGGTCCCTAGTCCATCTTCCTTATCTCTCCTCCACACAGGGAACCTCTAGCCCCCAACTTTTTTCCCTACAAGACTGTATCATTTCTATCTGACACAGTTGTATTCTCAGAAGCTGACTCAGTACCTGGCATAGAGTAGGAGCTAAAAAAAAAAGTTTTGTGTTGAATAAATGAAGAATCATCTTCATGGTTTAAACACATAGACTAGAATTGCCATCGAGATGCTTTACTGTCTCTCAAAAAAAACTGTCCTGTGAAAACTGTAAGGTGGGAAGCAAGCAGGAAAGCATTCCTTGTCATCTGCCTGTTATGATTTCCTCCCATCCTCCTTTCAGTCAAGCCTTGCTTATTCTCTGGGGCTTTGCTCTGTCTCGTTAATGTTGATATCTTAGCTGATCTTTCCTGAGCTCTCTGCAGTGGTGGGACTTCTCTTCCACTGCCTAATCACTCTTGCTCTCCATCTTTCAAACTGTCCACCCCAAAACTTTTTCCTCTATAGCTTCAGGCCAATTCATGCCTCTTCTGAGACTTAATCATCTTCCTTTTGGCCTGGGTTAGCTCAGAGAAGTAGACTGAAAAATGCAGAAGGGCTTTAGAAAAATAAAGGAGAAATTCTGTACTGGTCATATTCTTATAACCAGTAGAAGGTTCATTCATCCCTCATTTCCCCTTTCCCCTGGGAGTCAAGATCCTCCTGGTGGAAGATTTGATGTCAAGTCACAGGGAGGGGAATTAATAGATCTGCCTGCCCACCGGGTCCCAGAGTAAAAGTAGAGCTGAGAGCCTGCAATTCCTGCTAAGTACCTACACACTGCCTGCAAAAGACCAGAAGTTTTCTATCAAGGTCACCCTTGTCTTTAGATCAATAAGCAAAGAAGATAGCAGATTGTAAGCATCCTCTCGGGTCAAGTTAAGACCACAAGGGAAGCATAAGGAGGTGAGAGGGTTAAGCCCTGGAGTTCACAGGCGTTTAGATCTCAACTGTTTCTAGATCTAATACCGCAGCATTTAGTTTCCTCAGACTGCACCTGTACTTAGGCTATTTGAGTCTGCGAAAAACTATAAAGCAAACCATCAAAACAGGACTGTGACCATTACCCCAACCCAGGTGCTGCCATTACTGAGCTGTTTGAGACACCCAGAGGCGATTGACAATGGAACTGAGTAGGAAAGCAATCAAATGTGAACGTTTCAGTCAGGGAACAACTTCAGATTGCTCACCCTCTGATTAACTGCTTAAAAAAAAAAAATGGAGTTCTAACTTCATATTCCATTCTGCACTCTGAGTCATGATTGCCCTGTAAAATGTCCTTATCAAACATGAGGGGGGGAATTAACAAGCTCACAGAATGAGTGGAATTACTCCAGCCAAACAAAGAAGGCAAGAAAATAATTTCTCAGCTATGACTATTAAGGTCAAGACAGGGATCGGAGAACAAGTATTGACATGCTTAATGATACTCCAAATGGGGAGCCTCGAGAAGAAAGACTGGGCTGGCAAGAAGCAACAGAGAGAAGCAGCTCAGAGAGGCAATATAACCAGAAAATAAACCACTGCTCTCATTTTTGTCTAAAAAGTCTCTGTTAATAATCTTGGTAAACTGAGAACAGGAAGAAATCATAGCATATGCTGTCGCTACTGTATTTATTCTTGTTTCGCTCTTTCCCAGAAGAACACTAAAGCTTGCACTCTGAGCTCACCTTTGAGAAATGCAACATAAAAAGGCAATTTCAGAACAGCAGGGCATGGCTTCTGACATCTGATCGACAGCCTAAATGCATTTTATCTTATCAGCTCCTCTCGCTCTCGCTCGCCTCATTTTTCTTTATTCCCAACTGCAGCCATCCTTTGCTCATCCTCAACCCCCGGATTCCCATCTCGCTCATGGAAGATTTTAAAAGAAAAACATGTTTTTTATTAAAGTCATATACAAAGCATCCCTGTGTCCCTGGGCCCTCAGGCGTGTGTACATATTGGTCTGCTCTGTTTAGGAAAAGAAATTGGTGGCATATTTTGTTTCCTATCTGAACACCAAGAAAATTAAACCGAGTCTCTTCCTGTCAGTTGCTACACAAGAACCATACAATCAGCCTGGCTTGTTTTATTCTTTGGGCCCTCTGAATGAAAATAGTTTCAAAAATGTGTTTCATGAATGTTATCCAGATGGATGGAAAGACGTTCTGATATGAATTAAGATTTAGCTAGTTGAAAAGAGAAATGAAAACTATGACAGAAATGCTCCAAAAGGAAAGGGAAATCAGGAAATAATGAAATTATCCAAATTATTCAGAACAGCCAGCAAACTGGAGAGGAGCAAGATGGAAGATAATGCTTCCTGAATTACCTGTTTTACCTACATACATCCATCAAATTCAAGAGAAAAGGGAGAGGGAGATAGGAGGGAGACAAGTCACTGACTGTTATCAAATTAATTAACTGTGCCTATGAATAGATATACGTATTTTCCTACTCTCTTCTCAAACTGCTAGTCACTCAGTCATGTCCGACTCTTTTGCAACCCTGTGGACTGTAGCCCACCAGGCTTCTCTGTCCATGGAATTCTCCAGGCAAGAATACTGCAGTGGCTAGCCATTTTCTTCTCCAGGGTATCTTCCTGATCCAGGGATCAAACCCAGGCCTCCCACATGGCAGGTGGATTCTTTACCACTGAGCCACCTGGGAAGACCCTTCTCAAACTAAGGGTTAGTTTAATTGCACTCTGCCATTGTCATGACTGAATGACAGCAAGGGAAAGCTATATTTTATTCAGTGTGATAAAGACAGATGATACTGTGATTATTGTTTGCTACTTTATTTTTGGAGATGATGGGAGAAAGAGGCAGCACACCGTGTGAATGTGAAAGCATAGGTTTGGGAGTCAGACCACAAAGACTCAGGTCCCAGCTCTGCCACGGACTAGATGTGTACACTTGGACTTTGTAAACTCACCTCTGCAAGTCTCAATTCCCCACGTATAAGATTAGATATCCTACTTTCTCAAGTGTAGTGAGAATTAAATAATCATCCATCAAAGCTTTTTGCAGAGTTCCTAGGGCACATGCATGCACATGCACACACACACACACACACACACTCACACACACACACACACCATTCAGTGAGTGTCACCTGCCTTGATGATTATTAGTAGCAATTTTCAGTTTAAAAATCTTGAGAAGAATAACCTATTGAACATATCTATTCAAACTGAATGAATAGATCATCATTAAAAAGAGCAGCATTATCAGTTCCTCTTTACAAATTGTGCACATTTACTAGAATTTAAGGTTAGAATTTAAGGTATGGGTATGTATAAATCACTATGAACATTTTTTTCATCCATGAATTTTTTGAACAAAGAATTACTTCTGACATCTACTCTGCATACAGAAACACATCACTTTAGCAACATGATCAAGTAAAGGAGATATCCATGGCACAAACGGATTTCTTCAGTATGAAGAGGTGAAACAATTAGGTAGAGAGCCAAGGGTAGAAATGGATATTTAACTGGGGGGAGGGAGAAGGAAGGAAGGTGTGGGGTTTTTATAGAAATCATTTCTGAAGGTAGTAAGTACCCGCCCAGGTTCCAAAAGGTAGCCTTTCCCGAGTCACGCATCACTGCCAGCACGGGGAGCTCTGCTTCATGCTGACTTCTACCCTCCCTGAATAGAAACGTTCCCGCTGCACCGGGCAGCGTAGGAGAAAGAGCTCTCTGCCTGATCGCAGAGTGGCCTGTAAGTGTTACCTTTTTTAAATTCCTCTTTCAACTTCATGCAGTTCTTCTCTGTCCCCTCAGCCTCTGAGTCACATGTTTGTTTGTTTCTTTGTTTGTTTAGATGGTGCTTATGGAGCATCACGTGTCAGCGACAGCGCAGAGCTCGCAGATGGCCCACGTCAGCTGTGCTGAGGGAGACTGCGGTCCAGAGGGATACACGAACTTCGGTTATTATGTCTTCCCCTACACAATGCGCGTGCTCATTCCTTGTTTCTCTCCCTACCAACCCTCCCTCCCTCGCTTTTCCTCTTGCTGAAGGCAAAGAAACCAATCAGCCCAGCTGGTTAGAATGACATTTTTTAATGAAAGCAAGCATGTTTTGAGTCAAGAGTTCTTCTTTTACTCAAATATATGAAATTTATTTTTAATGACCTTGATACATCTAGTTGAGCTGTTTAGAAACCATTTGTTTTACTTCATTATTTTCTCCAGTGTTCCATGGAGATGAGGTTGCCAGAGTACTGACCAGTGGATAAGTGAGGAATTCGTGTATTATAGTAAACAGAAACCTTGCAGCTGGCCAACACTTCCAAAGGAGACTGTAACATAAAGCCTGAAGATTTAAGCACTGTTTATGGTATTTTTGCAATAGCTTTGGCAACGAAGACTGTCCTTCAAAACCCCATTTAAAAAACTGGTATCTATGTTTAGAATCCTGGAGAAGGAAATGGCAACCCACTCCAGTGTTCTTGCCTGGAGAATCCCATGGACGGGGGAGCTGGGCGGGCTACAGTCCACAGGGTCACAAGAGTCAGACGCGACCTAGTAACCAAACTACTACTACTATGTTTAGAATAGTCCTTTGTCCCAGATCACACACACACATTTTAAAACACTAGCATTTAAGGGAAAAGAAAGGGAAGTATTACTTCAAAAATGTACAGCATTCTAACTCGTGACCCCTGAGAAGTCACAGGGGCTACACATGTAAACAGATTAGAAAATCACTTGAGGACAGAGGCAATGTGGCCATGTGGCTAAACTTCTGAATCTCTTCAAAAGAGACAAACAGAAAATGGACAATACAACTAAAATGTCAAACAAACCCCCCCAAAAAAGTTCTATAGTTATAAAAAAAAGACATTTTTCTCATTTCAAAACTCTTTAAAATATAATTGGGTGTTTAAAGCAAAAATAGTGATAATAAAAAAAAAATAGGGCCTGTAACTCAAATAGAAGTAAAATATCTGACAGCAGAAGCACAAAGCAGAAAGGAAAAAAATAGAAGTATGCTGCTTTAAGATTTTGTACACACACTTACATAATATTATTTGAAGGTAGATTACATTCTAATGAGTCAAACATGTATACTGTAAATCCTAGAGCAATCACTGAAAACTAAAACAAAAAGGGATACCCAAAAAGCCAAGAGTGGAGACAAAAATCGAGGGACAGAAAATATTTAGTTAATCCACTGAGGACAAGAAAATGGAACAAAAAACAGTGGGGCAAATAGAAAACATACAGCAAAATACACTTTACCTGTCTCCTGAGAAATCTGTATGCAGGTCAAGAAGCAACAATTAGAACTGGAGATGAAACAACAGATTGGTTCAAAATTGGGAAAGGAGTACCTCAAGGCTGTATATTGTCACCCTGCCTATTTAACTTGCAGAGTATATCATACAAAATGCCAGGCTGGATGGATCACAAGCTGGAATGAAGGCTGCCAGGAGATATATCAACAATCTAGATAAGCAGATGATACCACTCTAATGACAGAAAGCAAAGAGGAATTAAGAGCCTCTTAATGAAGGTGAAAGAGGAGGGTGATAAAGATGGTTTAAAACTCAGCATTCAAAAACTAAGATCATAGGATCTAGTCCCATCACTTCATGGCAAATCAAAGGGGAAAAAGTGGAGGCAGTGACAGATTTTATCTTCTTGGGCTCCAAAATCACTGCAGACAGTGACTGCAGCCATGAAATTAAGAGATCCTTACTCCTTGGAAGAAAAGCTATGACAAATATAAACAGCATATTAAAAAGCAGAGACATCACTTTGCTGACCAAGATTCATATAGTAAAAGCTATGGTTTTTTCAGTAGTCATGTATGGATATGAGAGTTGGACCATAAAGAAGGCTGAGCCTTGAAGAATTGATGCTTTTGAATTCTGGTGCCAAAGAAGACTCTTGAGAGTCCTTTGGACTGCAAGGAGATCAAACCAGTCAACCCTAAAGAAAATCAACCCTGAACACTCATTAAGCTGAAGCTCCAATTCTTTGGCCACCTGATGCAAAGAGCTGACTCATTGGGAAAGACCGTGACGGTGGGAAAGATTGAAGGTGGGAGGAGAAGAGGGCAACAGAGGATGAGATAGTTGGATGAAATCACCAACTCAGTGGACATGAATCTGAGCAAACTCCAGGAGACGGTGAAGGACAAGGAAGCCTGGCATACTGCAGTTCACAGGGTCACAAAGAGTCAGACACAACTTAGTGGCTGACAATTAGTCCAGCCACACCAATAAATAAATGGTCTAAGAAAATCAAGAACTGGCTATATTGCTGTATACAAGAGATCCACTTTAAATATAAAGACAGAGATAGCTTAAAGGCAAAAGTACTAAAAACATACCATGCAAGCAGTAATAAAAAGCTGGTGTGACTGCTCTATTTAAAATGGACAACCAACAGGAACGTACTGTATAGCATATGAAACTCTGCTCAATGTTACGTGGCAGCCTGGATGGGAGAGGGGTTTGGGGGAGAATAGATACATGCATGTGTATGGCTCATTCCTTCACTGTTCCCCTGAAACTATCACAACATTGTGAGCTGGCTACACCCCAATACAAAATAAAAAGCTTAAAAAAGAAAAGAAAACCCAGCTTTGCAAAGATATGACACCATCAAAAGAAACACAGCTCCAATTAGTTGGGAAACAGTGACATATCTTGACCCTGACCTTGCAGTGTCCAATTAGATGTTGAGTATTTTTGTGATTTCATGAAATTTTGAAATATCCCATGGTGTCCCATGATAGACTCCCCTCCCTGTCCCCACTCCTCCCCACCCCCAGGACATATCAGTACTTATTGGAAACTGTGAATCTGGATTCAAATAAACATAATACCACTCTATCAAAAAAAGTTGGTGTAGCTCTATTAATATCAGACAAAGTAGACTTCAGAACAAGTAATATATCAGGGATTAAGAAGAATATTTTATAATGATGAAAAGAAAACATAATAATCCTAAATTCTCACATTTTAAATTTACCAAATAACAGAGTTTAAAAATATATGGAAAAAAACTTAGCTGAAAGGAGATACAGACAAATAATTATACTGTATCAATAATTATACTGTATACTCTTTCTATAACTTGTAAAAGAATCAGGCCAAAAAAATAAAAATCATTCAGTATTTAGATGATTTTAACAACATTGTGAAACCACTTAACCTAACTGCTATTTAAAGAAACTCAACCCAAGAACAATAGAATACATATTCATCTCAAATGCATAAGGAAAGGATAGTCACCATGAAAGGCTTTTTTGGGGCCAAGTCTCCAATAAATTGAACTGAAATCATTCATAGTAGGTTACCTGGCCCCAAAGGAACTGAACTAGGATTCAATAACAAAAAGTCACCTGGAAAATCTCCAAATATTTGGAATCTAAATATGTGAAATCTAAAAAATATGAAGAAAGAATTAATCTCAAAAATATACAAGCAACTCCTGCAGCTCAATACCAGAAAAATAAAAGACCCAATCAAAAAGTGGGCCAAAGAACTAAACAGACATTTCTACAAAGAAGACATACAGATGGCTAACAAACACATGAAAAGATGCTCAACATCACTCATTATCAGAGAAATGCAAATCAAAACCACAATGAGGTACCATTACTCGCCAGTCAGGATGGCTGCTATCCAAAAGTCTACAAGCAATAAATGCTGGAGAGGGTGTGGAGAAAAGGAAACTCTCTTACACTGTTGGTGGGAATGCAAACTAGTACAGCCACGATGGAGAACAGTGTGGAGATTCCTTAAAAAACTGGAAATAGAACTGCCATATGACCCAGCAATCCCACTTCTGGGCATACACATTGAGGAAACCAGAATTGAAAGAGACACGTGTACCCCAATGTTCATCGCAGCGCTGTTTATAATAGCCAGGACATGGAAGCAACCTAGATGCCCATCAGCAGATGAATGGATAAGGAAGCTGTGGCACATATACACAATGGAATATTACTCAGCCATTAAAAAGAATACATTTGAATCAGTTCTAATGCGATGGATGAAACTGGAGCCCATTATACAGAGTGAAGTAAGCCAGAAAGATAAACACCAATACAGTATACTAACGCGTATATATGGAATTTTGAAAAATGGTAATGATAACCCTGTATGGGAGATAGCAAAAGAGACACAGATGTATAGAACAGACTTTTGGACTCTGTGGGAGAGGGCAAGGATGGGATGATATGGGAGAATGGCATCGAAACATGTATATTACCATATGTGAAACGAATCGCCAGTCCAGGTTGGATGCATGAGACAAGTGCTCGGGGCTGGTGCACTGGGATGACCCAGAGGGATGGGATGGGGAGGGAGGTGGGAGGGGAGTTCAGGATGGGGAACACACATATACCCATGGAGGAGTCAAGTCAATGTATGGCAAAACCAATACAATATTGTAAAGTAAAATAAATAAATTAATTAATTAAAAATAAATAAATCAAAACTAAAAAATAAACAAATGTCTGTAACAAGCCAGAAAGAGACTCACAGATATAGAGAGAAATCTAGTAGTCGCCAGTGGGGAGCAGGAAAGGACAGGGGCAAGACAGGGTAGGAGATTAAGAGATTAAAACCACTACGTATAAAATAAATAAGCAACAAAGATATACCACACAGCACAAGGAAATAGAGACATTATTCTGTAGTAACAATAAATGGAGTATAATCTACAAAAATATTGGATCATTTTGTTGTACACCTGAAACTAATATAATACTGTAAATCAATTATACTTCAGTAAATAATAATAAAAGATGGGTGAAAATCACATGGAAATTATAAGTTACTAAACTAAGTGAAAACAAAAATAGAGTGTATTGAAATTTCAGGGATGCAGCTAAAGCAATTATTAGAGGGAAATGTATAGCATGAGATGCTTATATTAAAAAAGACAATGGCCTACAACCAACAATCCAAACTTCAAACATAGGAAACTAGGGTAGGAGCAAGTTAAATCCAAATTAAACAAAGTATGGAAACAGAGAAGAGAGGAAATCAATGAAATAGACGAGAGAGAGAGAGAGAACCAATGAATCCAAAAGGTGCTCCTTTGAAAATTTCAAAGACTGGTAAATTTTTAGAACAATAAAGAGAAAAAAGTGGGAGTCAGAGAGAGAACACACAGGGAACATTCCTTACCCCCGGTAAGCATCCTGGAAATGTATACCAGCAGTATTTTAGGACGGCTACAGAGGGGTGACTGCTGTGTGCCACCCATCTGCCCTCCTTCCGAATAAGAATGCTTGTTGAAATTATTCTGTCTCGACTCCATGCAGATATGCTAAGGGAAGTGGTTACCGATAAATCATCTTTTTTGGTGGTACTTTGGGACTGTTTTGGTTTTTTGCTTGGTTTTTTCTTCTGTTTATAATTTTCCCAGTCAAGAATCACATGTGAAGCTGATGAAATAGGATCACAGAATCCTGGACTTTGAGCCAGCGCTGTGACTGGATGGAACTTTTGTGGCATCTACTTTGGGAAACAGTAAATGCATTTCCCTGTAGGAAGAAAACGGAGTACAACTATATAGGGTGTATTATTTCCCCCCAATACTTACTGCCAGCGGTCTCAGTGTATAATCCTCTTCAGAAAAATATCCCCAGCAGATGATACATACTAACCTATTGCCACCACTTGCAAAACCTCCTAAGAAAAGAGTACTTTTCCTTCCAGAAGCCAGCCTATAATTGCCTGGTTCATTGTTGAAAGTCACCATATATATCACTCCAACAACTAAGGAAATAGCATTTTTGTGTGGCCTGAAACCTATGAACTTTGGGGAGTTATATTTAAGGCAAGACTATATAGTTATATAGTTAGAAATAAATATCTATTTAAAACTTAAAGAGAAGTAAAATCTTAAAATATTTTAAAATATTAAAATATTTTAAAATATTAAAAAAGTAAAAATATTAAAAAAGCTCACAAATTCATCAAACATCACACACACACACACACACACAAACCACACAGTATTTTTGTTTAATTTACTGACCCGAAACACATCTATAACAATTTCCTACATTTCTTTCCTACACACTCTATCCCTTGATAGGATAATAATTTTGTTTTTTAAGAAAAGTTTCTTTCTAAAGTGAGAAAAAACAACCTAGTCTTCCCTTTACCATGGTTGATCAAAATTTGTGTTTTGACTATAGATAGTTTAGAAAAATTTCTTTCAACCTCACAACTCTTTATTAACAATTTTTATAAGGACTAATTATAAATACTCTGGATGTATCACACTTGCTAACATTAACTCATTTGTCACTGATATCCCTGTTTAACCGCCTAGCAAGGTTATTATAATGGATCCTTAAACTTGGTGTCATGATAGAGGTAATCCTCCCAGAAGGCATTTCTACACTGGAACAGCTAGTAATTTAACTACACACAAAATGAGGGAAACTTACATAAATATATTATACTAAATTCAAACTAAATGTGCATTAAACTCAGATTCTCTGTGACAAAAATGTTCTTACTGATCTACCCTTTGAACTAGCAGTTCCAATTCTAAATATCTATCCAATATACTGTAACAAAATTACCAAATAATTTGCATACAAGACTATTATTTGTAATAGAAAAGACTGTAAATAATTCAGGGCAACTCAAATGTCACTAATAAGAGACTGGTTTAATGACATAAGATATATCCACAAGTGGAATACTATGCAACTGTAATAAGGAATAAAGACATCTCTACATACTACTATGCAATGATCTCTAACATATGTTAAGAGAGAAGTGCAAGTTGTGGAATAGTATGAATGGAATACTCCTTTACCCAAGATGTGGTGCTAAAAAAGAGATTCTGTAACTCTTAGAGCAATGCACTAAAGTTTTTACAGATGAAATGATACCAGGTCTTAGGTTGTCTTTACAATATTTTTATATGGGTGTAGTGCCTTGGACTGCAAGGAGATCCAACCAGTCCATCCTAAAGGAGATCAGTCCTGGGTTTTCATTGGAAGGACTGATGCTGAAGCTGAAACTCCAATAGTTTGGCCACCTCATGTGAAGAGTTGACTCATTGGAAAAGACCCTGATGCTGGGAGGGATGAGGGCAGGAGGAGAAGGGGACGACAGAGGATGAGATGGCTGGATGGCATCACCGACTCGATGGGCATGGGTTTGAGTAAACTCCGGGAGTTGGTGATGGACAGGAAGGCCTGGCATGCTGCGATTCATGGGGTTGCAAAGAGTCAGACACGACTGAGCGACTGAAGTGAACTGAAGTAGGGTAAAAGAAGAATAAAATGGGTAAAGACGCAGGTAAACATAATCTCTGACCTGCTGCTGCTGCTGCTAAGTCGTTTCAGTCGTGTCTGACTCTGTGCGACCCCATAGATGGCAGCCCACCAGGCTCTTCTGTCTCTGGGACTCTCTAGGCAAGAACACTGGAGTGGGCTGCCATTTTCTTTTCCAATGCATGAAAGTGAAAAGTGAAAGTGATGTCGTTCCGTCATGTCCAACTGTTAGCGACCCCATGGACTGCAGCCTACCAGGCTCCTCCATCCATGGGATTTTCCAGGCAAGAGTACTGGAGTGGCTTGCCATTTCCTTCTCCAAATCTTTGACCTAATATGGTCTTAATAACTACAGATACACTGAAACAAATATATAAACATTTGTATATAAAGATGTGCCCTGTAGCATTGTGTTAACAAAATAAACAAAACTGAAACAACCTAAATTCTGTCAATAGAGTACTGGCTTAATTAATTATGCTACATGTGTAGAGAATTCTCTTATCAGGAATGATATTCTGGTCAGAATAATAGATGAGTTCTCTAATGAGTTTCATGGGTCATTTCAAATAGCAAGAAGATTTTTAGTTAAGAAACACTTCCTCCATTTTTATTCTCCAGCGAATCGTATAGTTTACGTGATATTCTCCAGAGAGTCATGCCTCATAAATCCATGGATTGTACAGTTGTTTACCATAAGCAATCCTAATTCAGAGTGGTTCTACTTGAAACATTCCATAGATAAAGACTCTCCAGCTAAGAAGTATTATTAGCCTGTTGCTCGGTGGCCTGGATACCATGCTGATAAGGAGATAAGGTTGGATCAGCTGCTTAGGATTCTTTTCTCTGAGTGTATCTTCCCCAGTAATGAAGAGATAAATGGACCGCAGGTGCCCGTACATACACACATGTGCTTACATGTGCATGAAACAATTCTGGCATAAATGCAAAGAGTTATTTACAATGGTTTCATCTGAGAGATAGCCCTGAGGAATAAAAAGGGTGAAAAGAGAAAAGTTTACTTTTTAATCCATGCTCATCTGCACTTTTGACGTTTTTAGTACCATGAATATTGCCTTTAGGATTTTCAACATTATTATTTTTTTAAAAGTACTTGGAACAGATTAATAGGTAAATAAATCCATAATGGGTTACTTAAAGAATCTGGAATATATCTGAGGAGAATTCATAATATTTTAAAGAAAAACAGCACCCCTGTCAGCTATCTTTGGGTACCACCAACAGACAGACTTGGGCTTCCCAGGAGGCAATAGGGGTAAAGCACCCGCCTGCCAATGAAGGAGACATAAGAGACGCAGGCTCATTCCCAGGGTCGGGAAGATCCTGGGGAGAAGGAAATAGCAACCCACTCCAGTGTTCTTGCCTGGAGAAATCCATGGACAGAGGAGCCTGGTGGGCTACAGTCCATGGGTCACAACAGAGTCAAACTCGACTGAGTAATTTATGCTGTCATAAAAAATAGATATCAATGTATGACAAAACCCACTGGAAAAAAAATAATAATAATAAAAAAAAATAAAAAATAAATAATAATAAAAAATAAATAAATAAAAAATAGAGAAAATGTTCTGTTTCTCCAGCAAATCCTGGCTATTATAATGGTGCATTATATTAAAAGAGCATTCATGGGCTTTTGAGTCCTAGTCCTTTCAACACGACTTTGAGGAAATTTTCCAACTCTCTGAGCCTCAGTTTCCTTATACATAAAATGGGTAAAAGCTTACCAACCTCATAGAACTGTTGTGAAGATTTAGAGAATAATATTGAACAGAGTGTGTGAAATAAGTATATATACAAATAAACTTAACACAGAATGTGTGTGTGTGTGTGTGTGGTCAGTCGCTCGGTCATGTTCGAGTCTCTGCAGCCCCGTGGACTGTAGCCTGCCAGGCTTCTCTGTCCATGGAATTTTCCAGGCAAGAATACTGGAGCAGGTTGCCATTTCCTACTCCCAGGGAATCTTCCCAACCCAGGGATCGAACCTGTGCCTCTTGCGTCTCCTTCACTGGCAGGAAGATTCTTTACCACTAGTGCCTCCTGGGAATCCATTAACACAGAGTAGTTACTCAGTAAATACAGTTTATTATCTTTCACTGGATTACAGAGGAATCCAGGCAAATAGCACAGCAGTTATTTTCACAGTGCTACCTTATTTACCATGGCCTTCCCTGGTGCCTCAGTGGTAAAGAACCCACCTCCCAATGCAGGAGATAAGGGTTCAATCCATGGGTCGGGAAGATCCCCATGGTAAGGAAATGGCAACCCATTCCAGTGTTCTCGCCTGGCAAATCTCATGGACAGAGGAGCCTGGCGGGCTACAGTCCAAGGGGTCGCAAAAGAGTCAGACATGACTTAGTGATTAAACAACAACAATCTTAATTACTATGCTTTCTACAAAGACCAGCAGGCAAGAGAACTAGCTCTGGCCTTCTAACCTCTGGAATTCAGGAGTAAAATTCCATCTAGAGTCTGGAATGAAATTAAATTTGATGAGTTTTGTCGCTATCCTCTTTCCTGTATATCAATCACTGCCAAATGTCATAACAAACCAAACATTTCAGGACTGACCAAACGCCTGCTGCTGGGAGGGTGCAGGTTCCCGGGAATGGGAGATCAAACACAGGACCTATGGCATGCTGGAGAGACCCCCAGACATAATCACAGCGGTCCAAGGCATAGGAATCGGTTACTGGGGGAGCAGGAGAGGCATGTTTCTCTTCGTGTACTTCTCTTTTCACTAGACTGACAAAGAGAAAAAAGACCACTTTGTCCACCAAGCAGAGTTTTTGCTAAACAGTTCACCCTGGCTACCTGCAAGTCTCTCTCACCCCTGCCTTCTGGGCAAAAACATTTAGATGGTGGGGCTGGAGGGGGAGAGAGGAGTGGAAGGCAGATGGGGTGGGAATTAAATTCTTTAGCCTAGAGCTTTACTCCCTTGCTGAGAATAAAGACTGAGCTTCCATCAGAGGTGTTGATCCAGGACCCCTTGACACTGAGATTCTTCTCCATTTTAAAAAAAAACAAGTATTTTGAAATAAAACTCAGTTAACAAACACTTGGAAGTAAGAACGGGGAGGGCTGTTTGGGTGGTTTTGTTTTCAAGTGGAATCGTTTCTTTTCTGAAGGCTACAGACTCACAAACAATAACTGTCTGTGGAGTACAGTGAATGCATTCATGTCTTCCATACTTTCTCTAACAAAGCTTCTGAAGCCTTACACTCCAACTGACCAAAGCATCTCTTGCTTTGCACAGCAAACCCCTGACACATAGACCCAGTCATAAGTGTAGCCCCATCTCTATTATTAAAGCTAAATACATTCCCACGGTGAGATTTTTTGCTAAAAACTCTGATGCCACATGTGGAAATTAAAGAGGCGGCAGAGATGTGAGTTCCAGGAATTTTGGAGATGGTATGGGGGGTCAGCTGATAACATAATGACATGATATTGATAACATAATGAAGTTTAGAAAACAGACATTCAAATGAGGGAAGCATGTGTTCCAATTAATGCTCTTCCAATTAACATCTCTTTGACAGAAACGACATAAGTGATTTAACCTCTCTACCTTCTATTTCCTCATTTCAAAAGTGGAGGAAACCACAGTTATGGATTCTGAGGTGGTGCTAGTAATAGAGAATCCACCTGCCAATGCAGGAGCACAAGAGGCACAGGTTCGACCCCGGGTTGGGAAGATTCCCTGGGAGTAGGAAATGGCACCCTGCTCCAGGTTTCTTGCCTGGAAAATTCCACAGACAGAGAAGCCTGGCAGTCCACGGGGCCACAGAAAGTCAGACATGACTGAGTGACTGAGCACACACATACACAGTTATATATTGTCTTGTGATGATGATTAAATGCATAGAAAGATATTACAGATATGCTCAGTAAACAGTATACACATAGACACACAATGGAATATTATTCAACCATTCAGTTCAGTTCAGTTCAGTCGCTCAGTTGTGTCCGACTCTTTGCGACCCCATGAACCACAGCATGCCAGGCCTCCCTGTCCATCATCAACTCCTGGAGTCCACCCAAACCCATGTCCATTGAGTTGGTGATGTCATCCAACCATCTCATCCTCTGTCATCCCCTTCTCCTCCTGCCCTCAATCTTTCCCAGCATCAGGGTCTTTTCCAATGAGTCAGCTCTTTGCATCAGGTGGCCAAAGTATTGGAGTTTCAGCTTCAACATCAGTCCTACCAATGAACACCCAGGACTGATCTCCTTTAGGATGGACTGGTTGGATCTCCTTGCAGTCCAAGGGGCTTTCAAGAATCTTCTCCAACACCACAGTTCAAAAGCATCAATTCTTTGGCGCTCAGCTTTATTTATAGTCCAACTCTCACATCCATACATGACTACTGGAAAAACCATAGCCTTGCCTAGACAGACCTTTGTTGACAAAGTAATGTCTCTGCTTTTTAATATGCTATCTAGGTTGGTCATAACTTTCCTTCCAAGGAGTAAGCGTCTTTTAATTTCATGGCCACAATCACCATCTGCGGTGATTTTAGAGCCCAGAAAAACTAAAGTCAGCCACTGTTTCCAGTTTCCCCATCTATTTGCCATGAAGTGATGGGACCGGATGCCATGATCTTAGTTTTCTGAATGTTGAGTTTTAAGCCAACTTTTTCACTGTCCTCTTTCACTTTCATCAAGAGGCTCTTTAGTTCTTTACTTTCAACCATAAGGGTGGTGTCATCTGCATATCTGAGGTTATTGATATTTCTCCCGGCAATCTTGATTCCAGCTTGTGCTTCATCCAGCTCAGCGTTTCTCATGATGTACTCTGCATATAAGTTAAATAAGCAGGGTGACAATATACAGCCTTGACGTACTCCTTTTCCTATTTGGAACCAGTCTGTTGTTCCATGTCCAGTTCTAACTGTTGCTTCCTGACCTGCATACAGGTTTCTCAAGAGGCAGGTCAGATAGTCTGGTATTCCCATCTCTTTCAGAATTTTCCACAGTTTATTGTGATCCACACAGTCAAAGTCTTTGGCATAGTCAATAATTGAAAGGAATGAAATAATGGATGGGCTGAGAGATTATTAGCAACTTGGATGGGCTAAGAGATGATTAAACTAAGTGAAATAAACTGTGCGTGTGTCTTAAGTCATTTCAGTCATGTCTGGCTCTTTGCAATCCTATAGACTAATGGACCGCCAGGCTCCTCTGTCCACAGGATTCTCCAGGCAAGAATACTGGAGTGGGTTTCTGTGCCCTCCTTCAGGGGGTTTTCCCAACCCAGGAATCAAACCCACATCTCTTACATCTCCTGCATTGACAGGTGGGTTCTTTACCTCTAGTACCACCTGGGAATCCCAAGACAAATTCCATATGATACCACTTATATGTGGAATCCAAATTTTTAAAAAATGAACTTATTTACAAAACAGAAATAGATCCACAGATACAGAAGACAAATTTGTGGCTACCAAAGGGGAAAGGGATGGGGAAGGGTTAACATAGGAGGTTAGGGTTAAGATGATATGCTACTATATATAAAATAAACCAACAAGCACAGGAAACCATACTCATGTGTTGTAATGAAGTATATGGGAAAAGAATCTGAAAGCGAATCACTGTGCTGTGCCCTTGAAGCTAACACAACACTGTCAATCAACTATACTAAATAAAAAAAAATTTTTTTAATGTAGCCAATATTGATGCTGATATTATTTTTTAAACTTTAAATTAAATAGTATTTAAAATAAAATCAAAAGGGCCTATAAACATTAAAAAACATATTTAACAGTCTTAGAGATAAAGATGCAATGAAGAACAGAAGGAAAGAAGCCAGCAAGGGAGGGAGGTGGCAAAGGGAGGAGGGAAGAGGCAGGTCTGGTGATGGAGGGGCGTCTCCCTGGAAGGTCTCTACTTGGGCACCGTTACTGTGGGTCTTGCAGGGGGGAAAGGCACCTTTCCTCCAATAATGTCTAGAAATGTCAACTTCTGCCTCTATCTCCAGATTTACCTGTGACTGCTCATGCTACCTCTTCCCCTTCCACCAATTTGACCACTCAGCTGTATATAATTTCCTCAACTGGGGGGAGCAGTATGTTTTCTTCCTTTGGGAGAATAATTAAGCCCCAAACAATCAATATTTTCACATCTTCCCAACTCCTGCTTCATCACCTGTACTCACAACTATTGGTTCTCAATTACTACCCCTGATTTCCAAGGAAGTTATAAGGAAAATCACAAAAATCCCTTTTCCCAGCCCCTTCTCACCATTAGAAAAGGCTGCCATGAGAAAGAAATGTGGAGGGTGTGTGGGATGGGGTGGGATGGGGTTGGGGGTGGGGTGGGAGGAAGATTCAAGAAGGAGGGGGCATACATGTACCTATGACCGATTCATGTTTATATATGGCAAAAACCAACACAATACTGTAAAGCAATTACCTTCCAATTAAAAATAAATTTTAAAAATAAATTAAGAAAAGGAGATGTGGGGAAAAAAAAATTAAAAGTCAATACAGAGCTGAGCGAAACAGGGGGGTCTTGCAAGGAAAAAGCAATCAAGCAACTCAAAAATATCCGAAAGGTACTGCAGTCTTTTTGAAGATTCGAGTTTGTTTTTTTTTTTTTAATTCAGCATTATTGTTACAGTAATAAAAAGAAGAGACTATATTGTTGTATTGTTTTGTAAGAAATTTCTACCTCCAAAATCATATGTGTAAACCTAGAAAGAAGAAAGGATACGTTTTAAGTGTAAAATCACTGGAGTCCTTTCCAATCCTCCTTCCTTTGTTAGTGACATTGGGTTTCTTTGTTCTGGAGACTCCCAGAATGATATGGGGAAAATTTTTCCAGCTGAGTTACGCCAGTCACTCTCTGCTCTTGTGTCAAACCCCTTTTCTTTATATTTGCCTGCCTGGGAATAAACTTTCTTGTTAGATAGATTTCCAACAAAAGTGAGAGGCTGGGAAGCTGTTTTATTCTTGAGCAGCTTTACTCTCTCCCAATTGCCTCCTTATTTTCCCTACAGAGAATATTAGCATTCTCCCTATTAAAACTCAATCTGCCACTTTAGGGGATAATGATTAACTTTAATACATCTGTGCCTTTCATTGTAATCTAAACTCTAGAATTAAATCAAATGTAATGGAAAGAATGGAATTAAGACACCTGGGCACTGGTCCCAGTCCGACCGATAACTGGTTGTCTGACCTTAGGAAAGCCTTCAATTTCTCTGGAACTTCATCTATAAAACAAAGTGGTAGGAATAGACAATCTCTAAACTTCTTGTGGCTTTAAAATTCTGTTTGTGTTGAGATAGGCGGGGACCTGGGACCCTTTACCACGGGGCTTGCACCTGGGCAACCATCTTCTCCAGCGACAGAGAACAAAGAAACAATAAGAGGCTAAAAATAACTACACGCATGTGCACGGGCAAATTTCTGAACAAAAAGATACAAAAAGGCCAAAATCCAAACCCACTTCTGAGATGCCCGGAGCAAATGCAAGAAACTGCATGAGGCCCCTGCACCCACTGTACCACCAAAGGGGTGGGTAGACCACCCAAGCCAGCCCTTCAGCCAATCCACCATCCACCCCTACCCTCGCCTCATTCAAGGGACCAGCTCACTCATAAGCCTCCCTTATTCCCATCAGGGAGCCAGCAAGGAAACCTGTAGCTTGTTTTTCCTCCCTTGGGCTGCAACACCAGTCCCAGTAAGGCGTGGTTGCCTGAATTTGTCTTCTGGCCTCTTAACAATTTCTGTTGATTAGAGTCCAAGAATCCAGGTTGGTTACAGTGTGAATAAGGAATGGTTTACAGTATGAATAAGGAACCCTCAGATTAAAAAGCTAATTGGTGAAGTAGTTTTCTATTAATAGTATTCTCAGCTGGTTAACTCAATTCTAACCAACCAGAACCTAATACAATATCTTCAATACACAACTCTCTTCTGAAAGAGTAACAGCAGAAAAGAGAAGTCCACACTTGTGAGCAGAGGGCCCCAGAAGAGTCAGCAATAGGGGAGAAGGGGTCAATAATGAGGACAAATGACTGAAATTGTTTCCTCCGCCCCCTTCTCTACATAAGAAAAGTAAGAAAGAGACATGGGAAATAGCAAGGCTATGCAGAGGTGAGCTACTCAGGGAGACCCTTCAAGACAGAAGTGATCCACTGGAGGGACTGATCTATTTCCTTTAACCTCATCCTTTCTTTTTTAAAAAATATACTTTACTCTCTCTTTATCCCTGCCTCATTGTGGAGAAAAAGAATATTAGTGTTTTCCTTTTTCTCTTTCTCAGATCAGGCAAAGGATTATTCTGCAAAAAAGAAAAAGGAAATGAAACAGAAAATAAGCTTCCATTTGGGGAAAAGAAACGATTATGGTGGTGAGTTGCCTAAAAATGACTGTATGGATGATACACTTATCAAAAACTGCCAACTTGCAAATGTTCTAATCTTAAAAAGAACTACTCTGCACTTAGGAAGCCACAGAAAGCTGGTAGGAATGAGACAGACACTGCGCTGTGGATTTTCACTTTGTTTTCATTTTTTTCTTGAGTCCCCCAGTGGAGCCTGTAAAAGAAGCATGAAAACACAGGAGTTGAACTTTCAGATTCAATAGTTCACAACAATTAGCAATTAAAAAAAAAAAAAAGAATTCTCTCCCTTTCCTCGCCAGATATATTTATAGAGACATGTGTGCTTAGTCACTCAGTTGTGTCTGACTCTTTGCGATCCTATGGACTGTAGCCCGCCAGGTTCCTCTGTCCATGGGATTTCCCAGGTAAGAATACTGGAGTGGATTGCCATTTCCTTCTCCAGGGGATCTGCCTGACCCAGGGATCAAACCTGCATCTCCTGGGTCTCCGGCATAGCAGGTGGATTCTTCACCGGGTGAACCATGTAGGCAGAGGCGACACTGAAAACCTGGATAGAAAACTAACTCATCCAAAGGTTCTAGTAGGATGATTGCCTGAGAACCAGTAAGGTGATTTTTTATTTGGAAAACAAAAATGATTGTATAAAATGAGATGGGCTCAAGAATGTGGGCTGGTTTTTTATAGGTAGGATCAGAGTGAATAATTTTACTGGTCTCAAAGCTCACATGTAACAGAGATGTAAATTAGAATTTCTTGCCCCTTAAAAAAAAAAAAAAGGATCAGTGTGAATGCTCAGAGTGTGGATGGTGTGGGTGGAGAAAGGTCAACCATTCTACAAGCACAAGATTTCTGCAAATAATAAGACATAGATGTGGGACAACTTCCATAGTCTTGGTCACCTGGCTTTGTGCTCCTACTGCCGTTGAATGATTTCCAGTACCATGTCATCCTGATTTATATGGAGGCAACATGATTTACAACTCACCCCTTTCCCTTATTCTATTAATAAATACGTAAACAAAGAAGAAAATAAAAACCCGACTTCAGGGCACTGCACATGAGTGGGAACCATGCCCAGAGAGGGCTTTTCTGAAGACGTGAAGGTTGCTGGCCCCCAAAATAAAACCCACAGGGAGAGACCTGCAGCTAGTAGCACAACCACTGCAGCCAACCCCAGAGACCCACAAACGAAAAAGAAAAATTTCTGTTGTACGTCTCTGAGGTTTGAGTGGTGTTTGTTGCGCAACACCATTTTGGCAAAAGTTGACTTACAGAAAGAACTCTCTGGGAAAGGGGATTATATCACAATAATACAAACATCACATTAAGCATTAGACTAAAAGACCCTTGAACAACCCACCACTAGGAGGGTGACTTAAGAGCTGTTTGTGTAAGTCAACTTATGCCAAAATGGTGTTGTGCAACAAACAACCGAATCAATGGACATGATCTTGGGCAAACTCCAGGTGATACTGAAGAACAGGGAGGCCTGGCATGCTGCCGTCCATGGGGTCATGAAGAGCCAGACATGACTTAGCAACTGAACAACAATAGGAGGTTGTCAAGAGCCACTTCAACCTGTAAGACTCCCCACCTGGGTCACCACAAAGACTTTATTGCTCTCTATCCACTTCCACCCCTTTCCACATGCTGTCTCCTCAAGATCCTACTCCACACCCCCAACTCTAGTATCTCATCCACGTACTTTGGAGAGCAAGTCTCAACCCCTGCTCTCAACCCCTCAACCTCAGGACTTGGCTATCTCTTCATATTCAGATTTCATATTCAAGCCCACCAAGGATCCAGCAGAACAAAGACGCTTCTCCTACAAAGAGAAACATCCTTACAGAAGGCAGCGGGGTTGTTTTTTTTTCCCCCACAAGGATTTGTCTCTCTGTTTCATACTTAAACATGAAAGAGATAAGTAGTGTTAGTTCTTACTAAAGCTAGGAAGGGTCTCAAAGGATTCCAGACATGAAGTCAGCTTATATTCTCCTCACCTATGTCCCCTTCTTCTTTCCTCCCCTTCTCCTCTCCTCTCTCCACAATTTCTGACCTCTGTTTTCTGCCAATAACTTCATCTATGGATGCGGGGGCTTCCTAGGTGGCGCTAGTGGTAAAGAACCCACCTGCCAATGCAGGAGACCTAAGAGACATGGGTTCAATCCCTGAGTCGGGAAGATCCCCTGGAGGAGGGCATGGCAACCCACTCCAGTATTCTTGCCTGGAGAATCTCTATGGACAGAGGAGCCTGGCGGGCTACAGACCGTGGGGTCACAAAGAGTCAGATTCGACTCAGTGACTTAGCACATAGCACATGGCTGTGAGGAAGACGTTGTGTACTACCAATTAGCAAAGGAAAGTTCCCGCTTGTTCCCCTTAAAAGTTCAACTTCCATAAAGTAATGAGAATTTAGCCATCAATAATTAAGACTATCCCTGGGAAACACTCCCACAGAAGCGAGCAGCAGTGCTTTCTGAATAATAAAAGCAGATTTTCCCAACCACAGTGATTTTCTTTGTACATTTTCACAATCCCCAAGGAGAAAAGGGCAGCCATTTTATAAAGCCCCAGCAGCAATTCTGGAACCCCAGGCAGCATGATGATCACAAAACACTCCAATAGGTTGGCCCAGTTTAGGCCAAGTACTAAATAACACACCGCTCTTGAAATAAATGACATGAGATCTTTCAAAATTTAAAAGCTGCTTGATTTTGAGTCTAAAATTAGAAAATTGAGTTTGACTGTCATTTTCTCATCAGTGGGGCCGTTCTGTTTCAGCCAGGAACCACTAACCCACTGCCCTTTCCAAACAAGGAAGAGGATATGGCAGGCAGAGGAGGGAAAGATTTAACTTCCCTTCTGCAGGAAAAAATTATAGAAATATGGGAGGGAAGAATTTTCTTCCTCCTTCTGATGGGAAGAGGAAACTTGAGTCTGTTTATTCATCAGATTTCCCAATACCACCTTATTCCCAAGAACAGAAGAGCACTTTTCAAATCAGAATATACACAATCATCTCAAGCATCAAAATGCAGCCACAAAGAAGGACAGCTGGTTCAAGCTGGGAAAAGATGCATTAAGAAGGCTGAAATGCTTCAGAGTCCTTACACCAGCCAACGTGAAAAAGGCAGCTGACTATGGACAAAGTTGGGGGCCATGCAGGGAGAGAGACAGCAGCTCAGAATAGTTCAGGAGCCTGGAAGGATGAGATTTCTTGCAATACATTTCAATATTGCACCACTGTAGCAGTGAATGACTATTGCCCTTCAAGGTACAAAGTATGTGAATCTACCAGATGAGCCAGCTTAATCATAAACCATGTCTGTGTGCCTCTAAACTGCTAAATAGCCTTTTTGCTTCTGAAGCGACATAGAAGCATTCGGTATATAGCATAGATCCAGCTATTTCGTTGGCCTGACAACCCAGAAGATTAAAGAGGGTAGAGAGATACCAGCATCATAGCTTCTTTCCAGAGCTGTTAAAATTGAAGAGAGAGAGATGGAAAGAAACAGCTTTCCCATCAGGGCACGGGAAATTGGAAACCATGGTTTGAAAGACTTTGCCCTGCTAGGGGAGCGAGGCCTTTGCAGATCTGAATAATTGGAGGGTGTGGCAAGGAGACAAGAAAAATTCTAAAGTTGGAGACTAGTGAAAAAATCTCCCATCATGACTGCCAAGTAAAGCCTCTTATACTCCTATATCTAAAGCAATATGAGCTGGATAGAGAGACACTGTCTGTACTTCCACCTCTCCTCACTCCTCTTCCCTGGTCCTCTCAGACTCTAGGAATGGCTTGGAACTCCCTCTATTTCTCTCTTTCTTCAGTATGCACTTTCTTCCTCCCATTCATTAAAACTAATACCAATTATCTATTAAGTCCTCTAATACTGACTCACCCTTTCATTCAACCAGCAAGCACTGAGAAACTAACATGTGTCTGGTTCTGTTCTGGCTATATGGAATAAAAAGATAAATAAAACAAGGGTCCTCCCCTCCAAAGGATGAAGATCTAAACTTAGAGAACCAGGAAAGGCTTCCTGGAGGAGGTGATACCAACCAGTGCCTTAAAAGAGGAGCAGAAGTTAGCCGGGCACAGAAGGCACGCATGGAAAGGCACTTAGGTAGAAAACAGTAGCTGACAGTGTGAGGACATTGATATTTTCTAAGATGACCCCAAGAGAGGGTTTTCTTATTGTCAACTTTCAAAACATTTTGCCCCAAAGCAAAAAGTAATAAAAGAAAAAAAAAGTCAGTGATGAAGGATTGCATTTTAAAGAATTTATACTGTAGTTGACTCACTAAATCATCGCTTAGTCAACCTCATTGACTGCCTTAATGAAAACTTAATTCTATTACATATGGAACAAGGCCTATGCAAAATCAAGCTGGAATTCCCTTCTCAAAACAACCATAAAAATACTGAAAATTCAAAATGACCTATGAATGTCCCAGGAAAAGCTAACCAGAAGGTGGAAGAGGTGACCATGGCACCTGATATAGGCAAAGGAAGGTTCCTCCAGTTCAAAAATATCTTTACCACAGCCCAGAAGCTAAAAAGGAAAGGAAAGATATACTCTGACCTCCTACAAGAAGAAACAAAAAGTCTATTTCTGCATAGGCCAGGGACCAAGTCCAAAAATATCACATGGGTGCGTGGGTGGGGAAAATGTACTTGCACGTGCGGTCAAGGGAACATGGATTTCAGAATGACTGACCACAATCCAGGGCCAGCAGGGGTGGGGGAAGCAGGCCAGGAGGAAGGTAATATACATTCCTTAAGCAAACCAAGTTCCAGTCCATCTATATACACAGCTAGTATATGTGTGTGTGTGTATAAATATCTTTGCCACAAATTTTACCAATGAGAGATTCAACTGTGTCAACCCACTTCTCTTTTTAAGAAGAGGATACAGTAAATAAAGTAATGCTGAGCTGGATGAAACTCAAGCTGGAATCAAGATTGCCGGGAGAAACATCAATAACCTCAGATATGCAGCTGACACCACCCTTATGGCAGAAAGTGAAGAGGAATTAAAGATTTGATGAAGGCAAAAGAGGACAGTGAAAAAGCTGGCTTAAAACTCAACATTCAAAAAATGAAGATCATGGCATCCAGTCCCATCACTTCGTGGCAAATAGATGTGAAAACAAAGGAAACAGTGACTTTACTTTCTTGGCCTCCAAAATCACTGCAGATGGTGACGGCAGCCAAAAATTAAAAGATGCTTGCTCCTTGGAAGAAAAGCTTTGACCAACCTAGACAGTGTATTAAAAAGCAGAGACATTACTTTGCCAACAAATGTCCGTATAGTCAAAGCTATGGTTTTTCCAGTAGTCAGGTACGGATGGAAGAGTTGGACCATAATGAAGGCTGAGCACTGAAGAATTGATGCTTTTGAACTGTGATGTTGGAGAAGACTCTTGAGAGTCCTTTGGACTGCAAGGACATCAAACCAGTCAATTCTAAAGGAAATCAACCCTGAATATTCATTGGAAGGACTGATGCTGAAGCTGAAGCTCCAATACTTTGGCCACCTGATGCAAACAGCCAACTCATTGGAAAAGACCCTGATGCAGGGAAAGATTGAAGGGAGGAAGAGAAGGGGACAACAGACAATGAGATGGTTGGATGACATCACATATTCAATGGACATGAGTTTGAGCAAACTCCGGGAGATAGTGAAGGACTGGGAAGCCTAGTGTGCTACAGTCAGCGGGGTTGCAAAGAGCTGGACAAAACTGAGTAACTGAACAACTACATAAACCATATACCCTTTAGTATTCTCCTTATTTCACTCAATGGAGGCTCCATTGTCTGTCAATCAACTTTTTAGAACCATCTTAATTCTGGAAGCACTCCATGTTTGCTTGTATTAGATGCCAAGTTTTGCATTATCATAGAGGGTCCTCTGTGGAAAACAACAGAGGCTGACTCTGGTTGACTGAAACATCAACAATAAAAAGAATTTTCTTAAAGGACATTGCACAGCTCACCATAGCAGAGTAGGCTGTCTGTAGCTTTCTCAACATTTTTCTCCATTTCCCATTTCTATGATAGAGTCTGACCACTCCAAATACTCAGTTCTCATTTCCCTCCTTTTCCACATATTCCCATGCAATTAGTTGACCATATTACTGAGCTTTGGTCAATAAGACGCAAGCTTAAGTCTACTGGGGCTTCCAGGGAAGCTTCGGATCCCCCAGTAAAATGGAAAGATACATCTGGTGCCAACCTGTCTCCACTTCTTCCTTGAACAGAGATTGCAGCCCAAGGGAAAGGCCAAAAGGTCAAGAGAGAGCCTTGATACCATCAACAAATGTCAAAAAGCTTCGTAATTCCAGACTTCTTATTTAATGCAGGGAGTGAGGACAGCTAATGGCCTAAGCTACCACCAGCTGGGTTTTCTGTTTTGCCAGCTGAAAGAATGCCAAGCTGACACATTTCCTAGCTCACTGAGAAGGCTCAAGTCTAAGCAACCAGCACCAAGGCCCAAAAGCAAACTCCAACCACACACCCACCTCTGATTAAAAAGTGTTAGCAGTTCCCCATCACCTAAAACAGAAAGTTCCCTCCCTGGATAAGATACAAGAACACTCTAGAATCTTTCCATCTCCAGCCCCATTCCCCATTGCCTGGAGCTTCCAAAAATATGCTAACCTGTGTGGGTTACGTGCCCATCACAGCACTGACTGCATCTTACATGCATTTTTTAATAAAGATATTGGATTTAAACAATGAACAACATATTACCTATCAGAAAGGGAGACACTCTGCTCAAACTTCAACTATGAACATATTAGAGGCAGTTTGCAAAATTGACATCTGCATTCGTATTAACATAGGATTGAGGAAGACAATTTAGAAAGAGACAGTTTCTTTTAAATGTGCGAATGTGCTCTAAATCATTTATGAAAGAACTTTGTGATCCTAATAATGAGATCCTTCATAATCCCACTGGACTTCCTTCCTTTAATACCCTAGCAATAAGCCCAGGGACACCGGCTTCTTTTCATTGCTGTTTGTACAACTCTTCTCAGCCAGGGTTCTGTACAGTTGCTTCCTAAGTGCAGAGATCTATAAAGAGCCTTTCTCCAAAGATCAGGAGCCAGCGGTCAGCCTAAACCAACTCATCCTCTGAGATTCAATGGGAGGTAGAAAGCTAAGCGCCTGAATTGGAGGCTCTGAGAAAAGAAAGCAAAGGTTAAGCCCCTCAAATCAAAGACTTAGGGCTCCAATCAGCTGGGCAGCTTGTTGTGATGACGCTGAGGAGAAATACCAATTCCAGAGTTATTTTGTGCACTGTATCGAAACCTCTTGCTGCCGTGTGAGATAAAGCCAATGCAACAAATATCGATTGAACGTTGTGCCGCTGCTGTGAAATGTCAGATTCTTTCTGTCCTCCAAAATTAGAATCATACCATTATTATCTTTTGTTTTTGATGTTTGGTTTTGGTTTTTGCTTTTTTGAAGTGCATGTATTTATTTTTTTTGCTGCACCCCGTGTCATGTGGAATCTTAGTTCCCCAACCAGGGATGGAACCTGCGCCCCCTGCTGTGGAACCACGGAATCTTCACCACTGGACCACCAGGGAAGTCCCTACTTGCTTGTTTTTAATATGTGTTGAGCACTTGCCATTGGACAGGTTAAAATATTCAACCCTGTGATCTAGAGTCTATCACTATTGGCCAACAGTTGGCAGACAGGGACACTGAGGCCATGTTTAATGACCCGCCCAGAACAGTAAATGGCAGCACTTCATCTCCTTCAAGAGATGAAGCAAACACTGTCAAGATGCTAAAGAGTTTCAATTTAAACCAAATAGAAAAAATAAATAAATAAAACAAATGTCTTTGAATGAGTCAATGAATGACGGAAAGTCCTGAAGTGCAAAAATTGCTACAGAAAGTGCCAGAAGGTGGTGACCTGAATAGGAAGGAAGTCCAAAGGGGAAGGGATAGTTGTATGTGTACGGCTGATTCATTTTGCCGTACAGTAGAAACTAACACGGGCTTCCCTTGTAGCTCAGTTGGTAAAGAATCTGCCTGCAGTGCAGGAGACCTGAGTTCAAGTCCTGGGTCGGGACGATCCCCTGGAGAAGGAAATGGCAATCGACTCCAGTATTCTTGCCTGGAGAATCCCATGGACAGAGGAGCCTGGCAGGCTACTGTCCATGGGGTCGCAAGAGTCAGACACGACTTAACAACGAAACTACTACTACTAGAAACTAACACATGGACAGAGCCTACAGGCTGCAGTCCACAGGGTCACAGAGTCGGACACCACTGTAACAACTTAGCATGCACGCACACACAGTAATAACACAACGCTATCACTGTTTAGTCACTCAGTCATGTCTGACTCTTTGTGACCCTGTGGACTGTAGCCCACCAGGCTCCTCTGTCCCTGGGATTTCCCAGGCAAAAATACTGGAGTGCGTTGCCGTTTCCTTCTCCAGGGGATGTTCTCAACCCAGGGATCCAACCCGAGTCTCCTGCATTGGCAGGCAGATTCTTTACCATTGAAGCACCAGGGAAGCCCAACACAACATTGTAAAGCAATTTGTTAGTCTCTCAGTCATGTCCAAGTCTTTGCAACCCTGTGGACAGTAGCCCACCAGGCTCCTCTGTCCATGGAATTCTCCAAGCAACAATACTGGAATGGGTTGCCATTTCCTCCCCCGGGGGAATCTTCCCAACCCAGGGATCAAATTCTTCAGCCCCCAGAGACGCCAATAAAAATTAATTAAAAAAAAAAAATCTTCCATAGAAAGTGCCAGAAGGAAGAGTTTACTTCAATCTGGAGTAAGAAGGAAGTTGTTACTTGAGATTGTATTCATTTTCTGTGAATAGGAAGACAGGGATCTTCTAGACCATCATACTTAAGATGATACTTTACACACTGGATTCAACCCACACCCAAGATGAAGATTTTCAACAGAACTTTCCTTTTCCAGGGACAAAAAACACTGAACAGAACATCTCCAAATAGCACCAAAAGTGTGGCAGTGGGGGTGATACCTTAGGATACAAAAATCTCAGCTGATTTTTTAAATTGACCATGGTAGTAAATGATATCACGTTGAATGGAGAAACTCATTCGTTTATTCACCAAATTATGTATCCAGTTCCTACTACTTACAGAATTCATGCTAGGTACTAGGGAAACATGGGTGGTGGTGGGGGGAATAGTTACTTACAAAGAACCTATATTCATATACTTTTCTTACATGTATATGAGTGAAGTCGCTCAGTTGTGTCCAACTCTTTGAGACCCCATGGACTGTAGCCTACCACACTCCTCTGTCCATGGGATTTTCCAGGCAAGAGTACTGGAGTGGGGTGCCATTTCCTTCTCCAGAGGATCTTCCCAACCCAGGGATCAAACCTGGGTCTCCCGCGTTGTAGGCAGACGCTTTATCATCTGAGCCACCAGGGAAGTCAGTTTACATGTATATAAGTGTAGCTTTTTGCATTCATGGGTAATGCATTAACCATGGGTAAAACTTAACCAGGTTGTTAACCCAAAGAGTTGTACAAAAAATAAATAAACAGTAGAAGAGTAACCAAAGGGCAAATGCCTGGCAGGCATCTTTGAGAGAAATCTCCAGATGCTTCAAACAGCTGCTTGAGAACTGTGACCAGAGAAGCAGGGGATTTTCCTCTCACAAAGGTCACAGGCTGATTCCATCTTAGATATAATACACTGGTTGCCTCCATCATTGCTATTTTCTATCTCAAATGAGAACGCTCCTGGAACCAGACAAAACGAGATCACTCCCTCTAGCTTGAATAATTTCTGGAAAGCTTAGCTATTCTCAGCCCCGGCTGCTGCATTTCTAATTAGCATCTCTCAACCAGCTTGTTGTAATTCCAAACCCTCAAAAGACATGACTTCTGTGAGCAGAGTACAGCCCCATCTTTCATATGATACTCCTAATTATGCACTTACCAAGGTTAAGAGAAGTGCTTTGTTTTCTTATAAAATATTGTACTGGTCTTTCAGGCAAAAATTAGGGTCTACAACAAAAAGCTGCTTGGTGTTGAAAGCTATTGTTTTTTTCTTAATTATGGGTTTGTTTTGGATGTGTGTATATCACTGATTTTCTTTGCATGTTTATTCTTTCCCTGCGTGGGGCATTTCTGGGAGATAATGATTGGATAAGGTTAGAGGTCAACTTCTCCAGCTGTTAAGTATCTTCCAGAGCCAATTCTTATGGGCAATTGTTATAGTTATTATTGCTTATTGCTTAGGTCAGAGTTTCCTTTGAAAGGTGTTATCTCCCTCACCTTAGGGAGAGTGGAATCCCTTAGGACAAGTGAGGCTTGGTGTACAACTTCCTTTAAGAATCAAGGTAAAAAAAAAAAAAAAAAGAATCAAGATGACCTGAAGAAGTCCATTTAAACAGCAGCATGTCACCCAGAAACAAAGGCAAAATCTCAGTGGAATATTTAACCTGGAAATGGGGTTCGGGCCATTCTTTACAAACAAATATTAGCAAGCTTAGCAGCCCTGAGAGCCCATTTCCTAGCACTCAGTCCTCCAGCAAGTTCCCATTCACACTTCCTCCCGCGCTCTCAGTGGGGCCCCACTGACCACAGCTGCCTCTGCAAGGTGGGCCAGCCAGTCACTCCCCCCCTCCCCCAGTCCACGGGGCAGCTTTTCAGGAATGCTCACTTTGGAGGATGCTCTGGGGCTTCCCTGGTGGCGCAGAGGGTAAAGAACCCGCCTGCCAGTGCAGGAGCTTCAGGAGTCACGGGTTCAATCCCTGGGTAAGGAAGATCCCCAGGAGAAGGGAACAGTGCCCACTCCAGTATTCTTGCCTGGAGAAGTCCATGGACAGAGGAGCCTGGCAGGCTACAGTCCACAGGGTCACAAACAGGCAGACACAACTGAGCGACTAACACTTTCACTCTTCACATGAAGACCAGGCAGGCCATGGACTGCCCAGAATTAGCACCCAAATCCAAGCCAACTTGAGCCCACGGGTCTGTTCTATGCCCTCCATCCTGTTGCAGATGAGAGCTCACTGGCCTTCTTTTGTAGGGAGCTTTTTCTAAATATGTCCCAAGAAGAATGCTGGGCCTCCCTGCTGACTCAGAAGATAGAGAATCCGTCTGCCAATGCAGGAGACATAGGTTCAATCCCTGGGTCAGGAAGATCCCCTGGAGGAAGGCATGGCAACCCACTCCAGTATTCTTGCCCGGAGAATCCCATGGACAGAGGAGCCTGGTGAGCTACAGTCCATGGGCTCACAAAAGAGTCAGACACAACTTAGTGACTAAATGACAAATAACAACAAATGAGGGCTTTTACGATGGGGGCTGCTGAGAGATGGGCAGCAAGTAGGACTTTTGGCCCATGTGGAGCAAAATAGAAGGTACACTGGAGAGGCACCATAACCGTCTGAGGCAGGGGTCAGCAAACTTCCTGTCAAGGGCCACAGAGTAAATATTTGGGGCTAGCAGTTCAGGTGGCCTCAGTTACAATTACTCAGCCATCCTGCTGCTCTTTGCATGGTAGCCCCGAAGTAGCCACAGGCACTGGATGAACAAGTAGGTGTTGATCGATTTGGTCCACAGGACAGATGTTGCCCATCCCTGACCTAGTGAATGAATAAATTCGTCAGAGAAAAGGAATCTTTTCTCTATAAAGGAATGTTCCAGATAAACGAAACTCTCTTCTTTAAATCCATACAAGTTTGTTTTATTTTTGCTTTACCGAGTTTGAGATTTTCATAAAGCATATTTCTATACCAATCTACTTTTCTAAAAAGCAGATTCAAAGCATAACTTTTCCCCCCACATAGCTTAGGATGATAAAAAAAAAAGCACTTATTTTGCAATGCTACAATTTATTACTGTCTTCTGAGAGCGTGGTGCATGGGGTTATATTTAATCCAACTCCAGAAGCACCAAACCTCTATTGTTTTGAATCAAAGCATCCGCTCGTCCCCTCCCTGTCTAGTGGCTCTGAACACTCTCTTTTCCCTTCTGCCAGTGTGCCTTTTAGGGGCCTGACGTTGGCTTTTCACAACATAAGTCTGAGGGCCATCCAATGCCCAGCACATACTCCAATATTCTCTACTTCTTCCCAAGCCCTGGTCTCGGCCTGCTCCTTGCTCCATATCCTGCCTTACCAACTTGATCCACTGATGGTTCTTCCCTTCCCCTGAACTCAGAGTTCATTAAAGAGTGGGAAGGACACAGCCGCCCCAGAACCCCTTCCCCTTTCTAAAGTACTCTAGGGACCCAGCCAATCATAGCATGGAGCTCAAAGCTGAGGACACTGGAAACCTTTAGTAGTCTTCTTTATTGAAAGGGAGGGAGGGGTGACATTAGTTTTTACATCAGATCCTGACACACAGCTCCCACTGAGCCAGATGCCTGGGAACTAAAAATGTTAAGTTGACTGAACCACCACCCCATCTTCCCATTATCACAGACACACATTCAACTCACAACGGGAAAAGAAGACCAGATAATCTCAGTAATCACTCCCATTCAGAAAGGGAAGGAATGATCAGTTCAGCTTGAAGGCAGGGAGAATGATAGAGTCTCCACCTCTAAAAGAATCTACAAGGTCATCTAGTAGAGATATGGATGCAAGAAAGGAAGGATGTGTGACCATTTATACAATCTATCATATCAATACATTAGAAATATCAATAAAAAATTCTGCTGCTGTAACAAGTCACTACAAGCTGAGGAGCTTGTGACAACTTGAATTGATTTTCTCATGATTCTGTAGTTCAGAAATCAACACAGGTCTCACTGGCCAAAAATCAAAATGTACACAATGCTGCATCTCTTTCTGGAGTTTCTAGAGAAATACCTACTTCCTAGCCTTTTCCAGATTCTAGAAGCTGCCTAAATCCCTTGGTCTGCAGCTTCCTTCCTATATCTTCAAGGCATCTATCTGACCGTTCTTACAGAATAACATTTCTGTCTGACCATAGCTAGAATCAGCTGGTCCACTTGGTAGTGTGGTCATCTTCATACATTAATATGTCATTATGGTTTAGACATGAGTGTCATGTGAGTTTGGTTAGAGTGAGTTGCTAAGAGAGTGATTCCCTCTGATTGACTAGTGCTTTCCTGGTGGCTCAGACAGTAAAGAATCTGCCTGCAACACAGAAAACCTGTGTTCAATCCCTGGGTCTGAAAGATCCCCTTCCAGAGGACCAAGGACAAGAGAATGGCTACCCACTCCAGTGCTCTTGCCCAGAGAATTCCATGGACAGAGGAACCTGGCCGGCTACAGTCCAGGATGTTGCAAAGAGTTGAGCACTATTATTCTGTAAGACTGAATGACTAACACTTTCAAGGCTAGAAAGTTCTTCACTTTTAAGGACTCATGATTAGTTTGGGTCCACCCAGATGAGTCCTGGGTAATCTCCATATCTCAAAGCCCATGACCTTTAAGCACATCTGCAAAGTCCCTTTTGCCATAGAAGGTAATACCGGCACAGGATCCAGGGAATATGGTGTGGACTTCTTTGGTGGTTCATTATTCTGTTGACCACACCCAGAAACTCAGACTGTGAAAGTTCCATCACATAACGATGCTGTTATGTCAAGATAAAGCTTCAGAGTTTATTAGAAGAGTCGAGTTGCCATAACAGAACAACATAGACTAGGTGGCTCAAGCAACAGAAATTTATTTTCTCACAGTCCTAAAGACATGAAGTCTGAGACCAGGGTACTAACAGGTCAGATTCTGGTGAGAGCTCTCTTCCTGACTTGAAGACACCCACCTTCTCACCAAGTCCTCATGTGGCAGGAAGAGAGAGACAGAGAGAGAGAGAGAGATCTCTTCTTCTCCTTATAAAGGCACAGTCTCAGAGGATTAGGACCCCACCCCTCATGGTTAAATAAGAACTTAACCTTAATTACCTCCTTGGAAGGAAAGTTATGACCAACATAGACAGCATATTAAAAAGCAGAGGCATTATTTTGCCAACAAAGGTCCGTCTAGTTAAGGCTGTGATTTTTCCAGTAGTCATGTATGAGTGTGAGAGTTGGACTGTGAAGAAAGCTGAGTGCCGAAGAATTGATGCTTTTGAACTGTGGTGTTGGAGAAGACTCTTGAGAGTCCCTTGGACTGCAAAGAGATCCAACCAGTCCATCCTAAAGGAGATCAGTCCTGGGTGTTCATTGGAAGGACTGATGCTGAAGCTGAAACTCCAATACTGTGGCCACCTGATGCAAAGAACTGACTCATCTGAAAAGACCCTGGTGCTGGAAAAGATTGAAGGCAGGAAGAGAAGGGACAACAGAGGATGAGGTGGCTGGATGGCATCACCAACTCAATGGACATGAGTTTGCGTAAACTCCAGGAGTTGGTGATGGACAGGGAGGCCTAACATCTGCGGTCCATGGGGTCGCAAAAAGCCAGTCATGACTGAGCAACTGAACTGAACTGAAGACCCTATCTCCAGACACTGTCACATGAAGGGTCAGGGCTTCAACATATGAATCTGGAGGGGACAGTCCATAGCTGGTACTTTTACCCGGAGGTGACCAGGGATGGCAAAGCAAATGGTGTGGCCAAGTATGGATTCAAGGCGGAAGCAAAAGTTTGCTCAAAGCTTCATGTAAGGAGAGGAAAAGTGAAAACGCTGCAAGCATCAGTTATATCCACCCAGAACCATCAGCGGGCTTTAAGCAGGACTGTGACACAGTCAGATAGAATGATAGAAATAGAAAGGTCTGCCTGGCATTGTTAAGGATGGATTAGAGCAGGGGTTCCCAGCCTCCAGGATCTAATGCCTGATGACCTGAGGTGGAGCTGATGTAATAATAAAAGAAATAAAGGGCATGATAAATGTAATGCACTTGAACCATCCCCAAACCATCCCCCTTCTCCCCACTCAGGGAGAAGAAACTGTCTTTCACAAAACCGGTCCCTGGGGCCAAAAAGATTGGGGACTGTTGGATTAGAGGAATCGCTGTAATCAAAGAGGCTGCCTGGAAGCTCTTGATATGGTCCAGGGGAGGAAGAGATCAAAATGGGTTATGGCAGTAAGAACAGAGGGAAGCAGGGGCTAGGAACTTACACAGCGTGCGCCAGCAATGGCTTTCTTCTGCAAGATGAATTTTCAAGAAATACAGGTTACACATGCTTATCCAAGATTACCAGGGCATGTGCCTCAGTTACAAATGAGCTACAAATCTTTGAGTTGCAAACATATTTAACTGTTTGCGGACAATACCCTATCTAAGCTTTTACAAAGAATAATGAAATGGTTTAAGATGGTTTAAGATCCATCATTGTGGATATCATCTTATGTACTGAGCTTTAAGCAGAAAGACACTTATGTTTTTCCCCTATACTCTTCTCCTTTTTCCGTCTTTTTCCATATTCTCACTCCACCAACAGAAGGTGGTTGAGGGAGGTAGTGAAAGTGAAAGTGTTAGCTGCTCAGTCGTGTCTGACTCTTTGTGACCCCATGGACTGTAGCCCACCAGGCTCCTCTCTCTTTCCATGGGGATTCTCCAGGCAAGCATACTGGAGTGTGTAGTGCTTCCCTTCTACAGGGGATCTTCCCCACCCAGGGATTGAACCTGGGTGATTCTTTACCATCTGAGCCACCAGGAACATCCTGAAGGAGGGAAAGCACCAGGAGATTTCTATTAGTACAAGAAGATTCAGTCAAGTGAGTCCCTGAGAAGTGTAAACTCAAGATGCACTCTAAGAGATTACTAAACAGATTTTGAAAATCAAATGGAACCTTTGCTGTATGTAAGAGAAGAAAGTTGCAGGCAAAAGACACACAAGGGAGAAGCACCTTGACAGAGTAGAAGTTACCTGCATGGATGTTACAGAAAAAGGGTCAAAGAGCAGGAATATCAGTTTACCACTCACTCTGTCCAGAAGCAAAGAGTGTGCTGTGTCCAGTAGGTCTGAGTATTCTGGTCCACTTGGTAGTATAGTCATCTTCATAAATTAGTGTCTTTCACTGCAGTCTATACATTAGTGTCATGTGAGTTTGGTTAGAGTGAGTTGCTAAGAAAGTGCCTCCCTCTGGCAGTGCTAAAAATTCCACTTCAGATCTACATTGTTAATCTCACTTTGGGTTTCCCAAGCAAAGCCTCGGGCAAGAACTTGGTGTCACAACTTATTGAGAAGGTAATCCCAGGAAATAGAAATGAGAGGGTGGGGGAAGTGAGAAAAAGATAGAGAAGCCAATGTAGGGGCATACTACTGAGGTCATCGCACTTCAGTCCACTGGGACCCTCCGAGAACCATACAGAAAGTCTCCTAAACACACACACACACACACACTTCCCAGTTGTGCTTGAGCATGCTGAGTGGGCTCCTTGTCACTAGGACAGAAAGTGGAAACACATGGCTGGTATTTCAAGCATAGCACTCTTCGCATGACGGAAGCGGAGCTCACAGGGAGCAATCCCCTGCAAGCACAGCTGAAAGCGAAGGTAGCTAAGGGGACATGACCCAGGGCACCGAGGGGGTCTGCAGTGCTGGGCAGCCCTGCATGAGTGGTCACCTGTCGGCCTGTCTATCTCACTGAATGCTAACTTGACCACTAAGGGATCCTTTGCCCCCCACCACAGATTGAGGGCAGAGCCATGAGGTCATTCTGTCTTGCTTCTCAAAGTAGCATATTGAATCTTGAATCCAGTGTGGCTTTTTCCATCGTAAAACTTGGCACTGGACTTATCAAGTTGTCAAGCTGACATTAAGCTGCTTTTGTGCTACAGAAGCAAGCCTGCCAAAGAAGCCAAGCCTTGGATATAATTCAGTTTTTAAAATCCTTTAAACCACTTTCTCTTTGGGTGGGGGAAAAGCGCTAACAAGCTGTGGGCATGAAAGTAAAAAATAAAATAAATAAGATCATCAAATAAGAATGTGCAGAAACACTGAAGACTCACGTGAGAGGCAGGATTTGGTTCCCTGTAAGGACAGTGCAGCTTTGAGGTGTTGCTGGAAATTCGTGGTTACGAGTTCTGGGCTCTGCTCCCTCTTCTGGTCCCTCCGATGGATGTTGCTGTTGTTTGTTGCTCAGTCGTGTCCGACTCTCTGCGACCCCGTGGACTGCAGCACCCCGCCAGGCTTCCCTGACCTTCACCATCTCCCGGAGTTTGCTCAAACTCATGTCCATTGAGTCGGTGATGCCATCCAACCATCTCATCCTCTGTCGCCCTCTTCTCCTGCCCTCAATCTATCCCAGCCTCAGGACTGTAGTGCTCTTATTAATGTGGACTTGGAAATAAAGTAAATTGGAGTTCAAATTTCACCTTCATCACCTGTTCCCTATATGATCTTAATCAAGTTACTTAACTTCTTAATCCTCAGAGGTTCATTGGCAAAATATAGCTGGTACTCAGTCATGTCCAACTCTTTGCCACCCGAAGGATTGTAACCCGCCAGGCTCCTTGGTCCATGGGATTCTCCAGGCAAGAATACTGGAGTGGGTTGCCATTCTCTTCTCCAGGAGATCTTCCCAACACAGGGATTGAAGCCATATCTCTTGTATCTCCTGCATTGGCAGTTGGATTCCTTACCATTAGCACCACCTGGGAAGCCCCTGAAATACAGCTAGTAATTTCTAATCTCATTGGAAGGACTGATGATGAAGCTGAAACTGCAATAATTTGGCCACCTGATGTGAAGAGCTGACTCATTTGAAAAGACCTGACTCATTTGAAAAGACCCTGATGCTGGGAAAGATTGAAGGCAGGAGAAGGGGATGACAGAGGATGAAATGGTTGGATGGCATCACCGACTCAATGGACATGAGTTTGAGTAAACTCTAGGAGTTGGTGATGGACAGGAGGTCTGGTGTGCTGCAGCCCATGGGGTCGCAAAGAGTCGGACACAACCGAGTGACTGAACTGAAAATTCAAGATTCCACGGGTGGCTACTAAGACCCTGAAATTATGTTCACTGAGAAGTTTTACCTATGACCCTGGATGACTGTTCTTCTTTTGCTGGGCCTACAGAGAAGTACCTGGGATACAGAAAAGCTTCCTGTGAGAATTAAGAGGCTTGTGGTATGAAATTGTGGCAACTCCCACAACACCAGCCACTTGATCTGAAATTTCTTTGGTGTGTTATGTCTGAAACTTTTAAACTTTGCTATATTTCCCTGCTGCTTCTACTGCCAAGATTACACAGCCCCAGTCAACCCCAGACTGTCCACAACTCTTTCCCAGTCCAGCTCTTAACCAATGTGATGGATTCTTCATTGCTGGCTGCCTCCAGGTAAACAAGTGACAACTTCTTCCCAGCTTAGCAACCATTTTAAATGACAGCCCCCAAGCTCAGCAGATGCTAAAAGGATGCTTTAAAAATGTTTTGGTGTGATTCAGTTGAATGACTATGTGGACTCCTGACAGCTGGTCCGTCCTCTGGTGGCATTCTGGGAGGATGGACAGATGACCTGTGAGTGGTCACATTGTGATGAACTAGTGAGCTAGCCAGGAGTACTGCATTGCCCATAGCTGACCACATGTGTTCCTGGCCCGTCAGATTGACTACAGCTATTTGTTTCTGCAAGGAAGAGAGGTTAGGACTGTTATGTACATTTCAAGCAATTGCAAGGTAAAATCAGTCCATACAGACTAGAGGTAAACTAGACCACATAACTTGGGCTTCATTCCTTGGCAGACAACCAGACCCCAAACTATAAATCTGAAGGTCCACCTCAACTTGTTTTTCAACCTCTATAGCCCATTAATGCCTAAAAGCTCTTGACTCCATTTCTCAACGTCTTCCCCATCTGCCCTCCTCTCCACTCCAATTACCTCGGGGTCACGTCTCCCTTCACCTGGATCACGGCCACGGTCTCTTAAGTAACCCCTTTCCACTCACCTCATCCTCGGTCCCTGACTCTCCAATGTTTCTCCCACCTTGTCACCAGAGCAACCTTTCTAAAATGCAAAGTGTGTTTTATTACTGCTCCTCTGAAAAGGGTTTGGTGAGTGGTCAATCCCTACAGAATAAAGACTAAACTGGATCTTTCAGACAAGCCTGTGATCTCACTCCTGACCCTTTATCTGACCTCTCATGGAAGACCAGGCCTGTGAACTCCTGGAGTTTCTAAACACACTCCCATGTGTCTACTCCTCCAATCTGAATTGGCTTTCCTCCCAAACACCATCTCTTATCTGCAAACAGCTTACTCATCACTCACTACCAGACAATAATCTTTAGCCGAGGGCATTATGTAATTTTTCTCTCTCCCAGAAGTTTGCTTGGCATATAGTAACCACTGAGTGAGTAGTACGTGTTGAAAGAGCTAATGAGTAAGTGAAGAGAATAAATCAAATGTCTCCTGGCACTAGAGAAACGTGTTAGCTAAAATATCTTCTCTCTCATTACTACTATCGCTTGTTATTTAGACTCACGGCCGCAACTGAATCACAACCATGGCCACGTGGTCTCATCACTTCAGATCCACATCTGACACTGGTCTATGGAGCACGCTGTCAAAGGGACAGCTCTGACCATGACATCTGACTGTTCAAATTCCCTGTATAGTTCCCCACAGTCAATTCCATGACTTGACATTTTGTGGCCTCCAGGGTCTAGTTCCAACCCACCAATTCCAGTTTATTATTCTTCTGCAAGCCCTCTGTTGAACAACCCTTTAAAGTCAACATTCACATGCTAACAAGGTAATGCTCAAAGTTCTTCAAGCTAGGCTTCAGCAATATGTGAACCAAGAACTTCCAGGCAAGAATACTGGAGTGGGTAACCATTCCCTTCTCCAAGTGATCTTCCTGAGCTAGGGACTGAACCCAGGTCTTCTGCATTGCAGGCATATTCTTTACTGTTGAGTAACCAGGGGAGCCTACAAGTCAACATAACTTTCTAATAAATATATTTTAGTCTTGCTGTGTCTGTTGCTAAAAATTCCTTACCAATTCAATTGTAACAATTTCCCTAGGTCTACCTCAAAATGCATCTCCGTCTAAAACCTTCCGTGATCACTGCTGTCAAAAAGGATTCCAATCTTCGGAACTTTTGTGGCATTATTTCTATAATTTCTTCCAGGCCCTATCAAATTGTATCTTTATTATGACTATTGATGAATATGTTTCAACTCATATGCAGTATCGTAGGCATTGAAGGCCATAACTCAACATTATCCATTGTGTCATCAACAGCGGAGTCCAACATATTCCTTGCAGGAGACTTGGAGGACAAAATTTAATTAGTTATCCAATTATCCAGCCCACTAAAAGAATAGGTCATCTGGATCATAATATTTCATATATATATATATCAGTGCACGAGTGTACAAACCCCACCGACTATTGTTTCCGCACCTCACTATAACCCCACAAGATAAAAAAGAACCTTCACTGTTTCAGAGAGAAGCCACAGCTCTGTCAAATCTTCAGGGTTGTTTAGTTAGTAAATGGAGGAGCTAGAACTTGAATCCAAATGCCCAAGCTTTCTATTCCATTGGCTTTTCCCCACTGTTGGTACCCTGTACAAAAGCGGGCCACCACCCCAAGTTGCGCTCCTCGTCCACGCGGATACAGTTAAAGCAGCACTCCCTGCCTCGACCCCAAAGTCCTTTCCTTCCCGCCAGGCTTTCTCCAGGGCTTGATGTGCTTTGAAGCAGAAAACAATGCCAAGCCCGCCATTCCTGGCTTTTCCCCAGCCATCCTCTGCCTGGGTCATTGGCCTTCTGATCCAGGCTTATGCCTCACCTGGTGTTTAAGTCACCCCTGCCATAAATCTCCTCTTAGGGGATGGATCCACTCCCAGGAAGGTGATGGAGAGGAAACTTGCCGAGAATTCCCTCTCCAGAGGAGCTCCGCGGCCATGAAGGAGACAGAAAGACCCCTCGCACCTGCATAAACAAACATTATCACAAGTATTTGTATCTTCCATTTGTTCTCCTAAAACTCATTTGTCGTTCCCAAAGAAACCTATAGAAGTCTCATTTCCTCTATTTCCCCTACTAAGTTAGAAATATAAGCTTCTCACTTTAATCATTTAAATGGCGAGCTACTTTTTTTTTTAACTCCTATATACATAGGAATAAATCCGTTTTTTCTCCTGTTAATCTGTTTTTGTCAGTTTAATTCACAGGCCCCCAACTGCAGAACTAAAGGAGCATGAAGACAGGGTCCATGAGCCAGGTGGAATTTGAGCTAAATTCTCAAGCTAGAAAGGAACACAGGGTAGGAATTAAGCTCGTGAGCTCTGAAATCAGACTGCCAGGTTCAAATCTTGGCCCACTGACTTGCCTGGACAGTTATCACAATTTCTGTGTGATTCAGTTTCCTAAACTATACAAGACGGATGGTAATAGTCTCTCCCTAATGGGCTCACTTTGAGCTTAAATGAACTCATCAATGCAGGGTCCAACACAGTGTCTGGCATGTAAATACTGAGAAGTTTAGCTAAAGTAACAGGACGAGTTCAGTTCAGTTGCTCAGTCGTGTCCGACTCTTTGTGACCCCATGGACTGCAGCAAATCAAGCCTCCCTGTCCATCACCAACTCCTGGAGTTTACTCAAACTCATATCCATTGAGTTGGTGATGCCATCCAACCATTTCATCCTCTGTCGTCCCCTTCTCCTCCTGCCTTCAATCCTTCCCAGCATCAGGGTCTTTTCCAATGAGTCAGCTCTTCGCATCAGGTGGCCAAAGTATTGGAGTTTCAGCCTCAACATCAGTCCTTCCAATGAATATTCAGGACTGATTTCCATCAGGATGGACTGATTGGATCTCCTTGCAGTCCAAGGGACTCTCAAGAGTCTTCTCCAACACCACAGTTCAAAAGCATCAATTCTTCAGCGCTCAGCTTTCTTTATAGTCCAATTCTCACATCCATACATGACTACTGAAAAAACCATAGCCTTGACTATATGGACCTTTGTCAGCAAACTAATGTCCCTGCTTTTTAATATGCTGTCTAGGTTGATCATAACTTTTCTTCCAAGGAGCAAGCATCTTTTAATTTCATGGCTGCAATCACCATCTGCAGTGATTTGGAGCCCAAAAAATAAAGTATGTCTCTGTTTCCACTGTTTCCCCATCTATTTGCCATGAAGTGATGGGACCGGATGCCATGATCTTCGTTTTCTGAATGTTGAGTTTTAAGCCAACTTTTTCACTCTCCTCTTTCACTTTCATCAAGAGGCTCTTTAGTTCTTCTTTGCTTTCTGCCATGAGGATGGTGTCATCTGCATATCTGAGGTTATTGATATTTCTCCCAGCAATCTTGATTCCAGCTTGTGCTTCCTCCAGCCCAGCATTTCGCATGATGTACTCTGCATATAAGTTAAATAAGCAGGGTGACAATATACAGCCTTGACGAACTCCTTTTCCTCTTTGGAACCAGTAACAGTAACAGGATGCTGACTGATAATTTTTGTGAGTCCCCAAAGTTGGTAACAAAGACCCCAGGCTATAAATGAAGAGGTTCCACGAGTCCCACATTCTAAAGAAAGCTGGCAAACCTGGGGTCCCTTAGTTTACAAAGCCTGAACTGCCCTTCCACCATTAACTATTACAAATCTCCACCCCTTCCCGGTCCATAAAGGAGAACCCTGGAGAGGCCAGAAGGGGAGAGTACAGAGGCACTGGGGCTGTGGGGCCTGCCAGGGCATGTAGGGTCTGTGAATGGAGGTTCCTTCTTCATAATCAAGAAAAGGATCAGCAAGTGTCAGCAGAACCCCTCAGAAGGACTTTCCTGGTGGTCAAGTAGTTAAGATTCCATACTTACAGTGCAACGGGCATGGGTTTGATTCCTGGCTGGGGAACCAAGATCCCTCATGCCAGGCAGTGTGGCCAAAAAATTAAAAATTTTTTTAAAAACAGTCTATTAGAGAGATTCTATTGCAGAACCCATTTCCTGCAGCTATCATGGAGAGTTATCAGAACTTCACCTATGACTCTTGATGAGAGATGATGCTCTTGACCGTGGAGGCTGGTGCCTGTTAGAAGGTGTGAAGTTTACCAGCAGAGTCCACTTCATCAGGATGAGAAGGGACGGAGGCGCAGGGTGCATATGGAGGAAAGGGTGGGCCCTGCTCCCTCTGGGCTCCTGCAGCAAACATCTGGACAGCTCTTCAAGTAAAGAGCAATGAGGAAGGGCTGGAGCCCCGTGGGGGCCATTCTGCAGGCCACCCACAGAGGAGCTGCCTCCCTAGAAAGGGGCCCGGGCCGAGCTGGGGGGCCTCGGGAAACACAGCTGCCCTCTCTGGGGGAACCTCAGTGTTGCAGAGGACTGACCACTAAACCCAGCACCGGAAGGAGACAGAAGCCCATGGTGCCTGGAGATACCCTGGTCAGCTCCCCACCACGCATGCAGCTGGTGAGATAAACCTGCCTATATCTTCTCCCCCCAGACTCCCATGACCCGCCAACCCAAACAAGTTAATCCCAAAAAAAGAGCAAGTGAAAAGGGAGCATCTACATGAAGGCCATTCCCACTCACACCAACATGCTGGAGGTGCAAGAACCCTGGACCTCGGGCAGTGGGTCAAACCTGTCAGGGTGAGAGAGAGCGGGGTGCTGGGGATCAGCTTGAAATCATACAAAAGACTGAAGTTTAAGCTGATCTCAACCTTTAACATCTAAAAATGGCAGGACTTCCCTGGCAGTCCAGTGGTTAAAACTTTGCCTTCCAATGAACAGGGTGTTGGTTTCATCCCTGGTTGGGAAGCTAAGAACCCCCATGCCTCCCAGCCATGATGCCAGAACATAAAACAGAAGCAATATTGTAATAAATTAAATAAAGACTTTAAAAATGGTCTGCATCAAAAAAAAAATTTTTTTTTTTAAACTGCTTTAAAAAAAAATCTAAAAATGGCCAGGAAATTACAGAATCTGTCAGTGGTATTGGAGAAGAGAGTTTCTTGTCACAGCTTAGGTGAAGGTTCATAGGAAAAATGAAGACGCATCAGGCTACACTCCAATAGGGGCTTCCCTGGTGGCGCTAATGGTAAAGAACCCACCTGCCAATCCAGGAGACAATAAGAGATTTGGGGCTGATCCCTGGGTCCAGAAGATCCCCTAGAGGAGGATATGGCAACCCACTCCAGTATTCTTGCCTGGAGAATCCCCTGGACAGAGGAGCCTAGTGGGCTACAGTCCACAGAGTCGCCAAGAGTTAGACATGACTAAAGCGACTTAGCACACACATGCTTCAACAGAGCAGTTACATTATCATCAACTTTATCTGCAGACCAGAGCTGCAAAAGCTGCTGGAACCCAAGGCTGCACAAGAGACCGGAAAAGGAAGGTGGCGCCTACTGTGAGTGAGTAAGAGTGTATGTGAGTGTGTGTGTCTGTGTGTCCGTGTGTGTAGAGCAAAGGCAAGAACCAACCCAAGAAAAACAAAGAAATTACCAAGAATAGGGCCTGGGACCTGATGGTTTTAATTAGGCAGCACCAGTGAGGGATGTAGCAGGTTGTCTGAGTTTAAAGGCACAATCTCAGAGGGTTTTGTTGCAGTTTCACATAAATGGGGATAATCTGAAAAGTATTTTTGCCTTCCAGCAGCTTCTGGGTTCTCTGATCACCTCTGCTTTTCATGAGAAACATGCTAAACCACACCTTCTTTCCTTCCCATCCCTTTGAAGGAGGTGGGATGGTCATGGGGATGGGGAGATGGACCCTTTCATCCCTACATCACTCTGTGAGTCCAAGCCAAAGCGGTCCTTCCCAGAAGCCTCCACCACCCCCAGGAGGGTGAGTCTGGGCAGAATTTGCCTGCCCTGCAATTTCCACTCTATGAAAAGCCAACTCTGTAATTGCCCCTAATCAGCCCCAGAAAGCGACGAGGTTTCCAGAGAAAAAGAAAAATACTGTGAGGATTTTCAAGAAACTAGAATGTGACTCTCACCGGCCCCCCCACCCCCGCCCCAAGGCAGCTCCTCTCGTGGAGAATGATCTGCAGGGTGTGATCTGGGAGGGGGTCCAGACCCAGGCAAGCCATGCTGATGCAGTGCCTGAGAGAAGGGTCTCCACCCTGCCAGGGAGAGAGAAGGCTGGGGGTGATCACAGCAGCTGCAGCCTTGACTCTGCTGCTGGGAAATCACCACACTTCCCTAGAGAGCCGAGCCCAAGGGCAGGTCAGGACTAAAGTCTGCAAGCCAGCCTTGAGTGTAGCCTTCCTTGGGGAGGAAGGCCACGGGGAGGAATGGTGTGCCTCCAGACTGAACACAGACTGCCTCAGGCTGCCCCGGAGAAAAATGCCCTGCAACAGCCAGTAAGACTTTAGGGAGGGGTAAAAGTGAGTTGTTTCAGAGGAATTCTAGAGTCCCACCAAAAGATCTGCAATGTGCTGGGACACGCGGTAATGTGATGCGATGTAAATTCAACTAGGGAGCAGTTATTTGGCACAGCCCTAGAGGCACCAGCCCCAGGGTGGTCGGAGGGCCACCTTTCTTCCCCAGAAAACACTCCATCGGGGAGGACTCTGCCTCAAAAATATCCTCTCAGCTCACTGCTTCTCTTCCCCTCACCTCTTCAATACATAATTTTAAGAACTTCTATATAGCTTCCAATAAAAACAATACTTACACACAAAAAATGAATAACCCCCAAGGCAGCCACCCTGAGAGAGACTGACTTAATATTTTGGTATGTCTGCTTCCAGACTTTTATGTGAGGTTATTTATGAATAAATATATCCATATATAATTTAATAGCATTAAAATAGAACTTGTCAATAGCGTCAAGGTTAAGAAATCCTTGACTAGAGACCCCAAGTGAAAGTGAAAATGAAAGCGGCTCGGTCGTGTCCAACTCTTTGCGACCCCGTGGACTGTACGTACAGTACATACTGTACGTACAGTCCATGGACTTCTCCAGGCCAGAACACTGGAGTGGGCAGCCTTTCCCTTCTGCAGGGGATCTTCCCAACCCAGGGATCAAAGCCAGGTCTCCTGCATTGCAGCCAGATTCTTTACCAGCTGAGCCACCAGGGAAGCCCAAGAATACTGGAGTGGGTAGCCTATCCCTTCTCCAGGGGATCTTCCCAACCCAGGAATCAAACCAGGGTATCCTACATTGCAGATGGATTCTCTACCAACTGAGTTCACATACATTAAAGACCTCTAAGTTTAAAGTGACAAATGGCTGTCCCCAGTGAAACAGGCCATCCTGAGGGTCTATAACATTGATCACAGAAGTGACCAGATAGGATATATTTATGAGATAAGGAAACTACATGCTCCTTTTCCCTAGTCCACATTGCAAACTCTAGAATCAGTCACTCAGGTGTAATCATATCTCTTGCTGTGTAACAAGCAAGTTATTGGTTGTAACAGATGAGACCTACCTACCTACAGACCCACCTACCTACATCTGAGAGTTCTTATAAAGAAAAAATGAAATAATACAGGAAGGCTCTGATAACAGGAAATAGTACACATGGGATGAATCAATATAAATGTGAGTTGGTCCCGTTGCTATTATTATCATTATCATCATTATTGGTTGTGATATTTTTTTTATACCATATCCACGTGTTTTTTTCCTGTGCCTCAGAGGCAGTTTACAAGAATGAACACTGCTCTGCTCTCCAATGAAAGCAATAGCATCAAAACCTAAGACGATGTCTGGTTTGATACCATTCTCAGCGAACACCCTGACCTTGCCAGCATCTTCCTGCAAGAGGTCAATGCACAGGATGGCTGGGGGCCAGCTCAAATACCGGGAGGAGCGAGGGAAGGTTGTGGAGGTTTCGGCAGAGCCAGCATCACAGCTGTCCTCAATTACCACAGACAGCTGTTGGCAGCTCGACTCATTAGAAATGCAATCCAATCGCCTTGGCAATCTGATTCTCTTACTGGAAACTCAGCAGACAGGAAGATCCTGTGCTCCCAATCCCTGTGGTCAAGTCAGGGAAGGTTCCTCTCCCTGGGGAGGAAAAGCCTCCCCAGGCACAGGCTCCGTATGGCGAATCTCCATGGGGATCACAGCAGTGGTTCTCAACCCAGGTAGGTTTTACTCCTCACCAACTATTTGGCAATGACTCATATCTGTGGCTGTCACAACCAAAAGGGGTCTGCACTCGACCCAGGGGATTGGTCCAGGTGCATCAAACATCTACAAAAGAGAGCCCCCAAAGCAAAAAAAATTATCGAACCCCAAATGTCAATAGTGCCAAGGTTAAGAAATTCTTGACTACAAACCCCAAACACATACCTTAAAGACCTTTAAAAGTGAGAAACGGCTGTCCCCAGTGAAATAGGCCATCTTGAGGGTCTATAACATCCATCACAGAAGTGAGCAGATAAAATACATTTATGAGATGAGGAAACTACATTCTCCTTTCCTCTAAGATGGGTGGAGGGGAAAAGAGAGTCAGAGGATATACACTTTCCTAAGTAAAGGGCTGCCATCCACAAACCACCCAACTTCTCATCATGGGGAGGACAGTGAGGCTTCTGGGATCTTTTCTATTCAAAAATCTAAAGCCCAATTTCAGGGTATAAAAAACCTCCACCGTGTGATGCTAAATTTTATAAAGCCATTTGAACCAGTCACGGGGTTCCCATGCATTTAATTCATTGGTATTTCTGGGTATATCTGGAAGGGTATTTCTGGCTGAAATTTACATTTGAATCAGTAAACTAAGAAAAGCAGACTGCCCTCCCCAGCATGGGTGTGTGAGTGCTCAGTCATGCCAGACTCCTTGCGATCCCATGGACTGTAGCCCACTAGGCTCCTCTGTCTTTGGAATTCTCCATGCAAGAATACTGGAGTGAGCTGCCATTTCCTACTCCAGGGGATCTTCCCCAAGCCAGGAATCAAACTCTCGTCACCAGTGTCTCTTGCATGGGCAGTAAATGCAATGATAGTAAAAAAAAAAAAAAAAAGTCCCACTGTGCCACCTGGGAAGCCCACCCCGTGGGTGTGGGTGGGTCTCATCCAACCCGGCGAAGGCCTGAATGGAACAAGAAGGTGGAATAGGAGAGAATTCTCTGTCTGTCTGCCTGACTGTCTTCGACCTGGGACACTGGTCTTCTCCTGCCTTCACGTTCAGACTCAGACTGGAACTTATACCATCGGCTCTCCTGGGCTCCAGTTTGCTGACTACAGATCTTAGGGCTTCTCAGCCCCCGTAAACAATGAGGCAGTTTCATATAATAAATCTCTTTATGTATACACCTACAACACCCTCTGTTTCTGTGGAAAATCCAGGCTAATCCACTCCTCAAGCTCCATGGATGCTTTGTCCTCATTCTTCACAACTCAGCTCAAACAACCTCCTCAGCCAGCCTTTCCCTGAGTCCCTAACCTCAGCTCTGTCTTATCCGCTGTCTCACTTCCGCTTCCGCTCCAGTTTCTTTCTCCAATTGTAATACATGCAGGCAGTTTGACTCTCTTGGTCAGTATTGTATCCCCACAACTTAGCACAATGCCTCGTCTACAGTAAACAGTTGATAAACATTCACTGAATGAATGCTGATGGAATACCTGGCTGGGACATAGATAAAAGGAAGCCTAGTGCATAAGCTCTTATGGAGATTGAGCTATGAATTTATTCATTTATTTAACTTTCACTGTGCTAAGGGAGCTCAGTTGAAGGAATTTCCTGTGTACTGAGAACTACCATTTGGCAAGTGCTCTAATCTCACTGCAGATCTCTGAGATAGATACTATTAGACCCATTTCACAGATGAGGAAACTGAGGCTCAAGAAGGTTAAAGCAGCTCCATGCATCACCAAGCTGGGAAGGAATAGAAAGGGAACTCAAATCTAGGTTTGACCTGAGAATTCTCTGCTCTTATTACTACACACGATATACAAACATCTAGAAAGTGTATGGTCCCTGTTCCCAAGAAACTCAAAATGAGCTAAAGAATCAGGAAATACGTTTTTAAAACCAATAGAACATATTTCCAAAATAGGTTACGGTGTTCTCATAGTATGTGTTCTACGGTGTCATCTCAACAGTCTTGAAATTCTGAGAGGACACAGCAGGGTAGAGAAAGATGTGAGGAATATGTGCTTGGGGCAGCCAGGGAAGGGCGTGCGCATTGAAGTCAGCTTGACAGGAGCTTAAATCCCAGCTCCACCACTTACCTGTGTGAACAAGTCAAGCTATGAATTTTATTGACTCTGTGATACCACCAGTTCCCAGGTGGCACAGTAGTCAAGAATCTGTTTGCCAATGCAGGAGTCACAAGAGATGCAGGTTCGATCCCTGGGTTGGGAAGATCCCCTGGAGAAGGAAATGGCAACACACTGCAGAATTCTTTCCTGGGAAATCACAAGGACAGAAGGAGTCTGGTGGGCTACAGTCCATGGGGTTGCAAAGAGTGGGACATGTCTGAGCACACACAGACACACACATACACCCACACTATGTACTGTATAGCTAAAAAAGGAACAACCAGCTAAACACAACACAGAGGGTGTGGCTTGTAAGAGGCCTCCTTAATTTAGAAATATTTAAATATAGGAAACCATGCAGAGACTTTCCTGGTGGTCTAGTGGCTAAGACGCCATGCTCCCAAGGCAGGGGGCCTGAGTTCAATCCCTGGTCAAGGAACAAGATCCCACATGCCACAATTAAAAGATGCTCCATGCTGCAATGAAGATTAAAGATCTCGCATGCTACAACTGAGGTCTGGCACAGCCAAATAAGTAAATTGGAAAAAAAAAAAAGAAAACTACATATATGAGAATCGTAAAACACTTTGCTTAATCTCTCTTGGCCTCAGGCTTCTCTATAGCATGGGGATGATAACCCTCAAGCCATGGGGTTCACTCACAGATAAGCCCACCCCGACTTGAAGTGCAGGAAGACTGAGGCCTGCTTCTCCTCCACCCCGGCTCCACCATGCCTGGCGTGGGACCTCTCACACCTACAAGGGGCCACCCTGGCCCCAGTCCTGTCTGCAGGTGCTTCCCCACCCGCCCCCCCCCCGCAACCAGCTGCACTGCGTTCACCCCCTGGGAGCGTGAGTGGCGGTTCTTATCTCAGGAGAAGACCCCAGGAACAGAGGCCCATGCCGGCTCTGGAAGTAGACTCAGGAATATCAGAGAAAGGAAGTCCAGGTCCCCAGTTATCCAGGCTGGGGGCAGGCTCGGGATGAGCAGGCATGCTCAGCCCAAGGACCCTCAATCTATGGGGAGGGGGACACCCCAGGGAGAGCAAGCCGTGGAGGCTCCTTGCCAGGTGCCCAGGGCGGACAGGTCATGATGACCAAACACAATAATAGAAGCAACATACCAAGTTCCAAGACTGGCATTAGAGACTCTACAAATGAGCATTTCCACACTTTAGTAGAGGAAAGAACTAAACAGAAGAATGGATACAGCAGGCATACATACTGAGTCGCTTCAGTCCTGTCCAACTCTTTGCAACCCCCTGGACTGTATAGCCCACCAGGCTCCTCTGTCCACAGGATTCTCCAAGCAAGAACACTGGAATAGGTTGCCCTGCTCTCCTCCAGGGGATCTTCCTGACCCAGGGATCAAACGTGAGTCTCTTCTGTCTCCTGCACTGGCAAGGGGTTCTCTATCACTGGCGCCACCTGGGAAGACGTATGGATAAAGCAGCAGTTACCTATTACTAGGCACCTACTGTGTGCAAGACAGTGAGTTACATCCTTTCCACTCACTTTTCATTTAATTAGGAGAATTGAAGATGTGTCTCAAAAGGAAACTGCAATGCAATGCAGGAGATCTGGGTGATTGGAGGTGGGGAGGCCCGAGATGATAGGCCAAGAGGTCATGTTCACCTGGGAGTCACCACTGACCCGTCAGCACGGGACTCATGTTAGGAGGATCATTCTGACCAGAGACTTCAAGGGCAGTAGAGAAAGGGGACTCAGAGAACTCAAGTGAGAGACGATTACAAAATGAAAGTACAGAATGAAGACCTCAATTGTGGTGGGAATGGAAAGCAAGCAATGGCAGGGAGAGAGATTTTATAGAAGGAACCTTTCAGGGTATGGAAAAAGGACAAGGAAAAGTAAATAGTCAAGAATGACATTTTCCAGGGGACTGGGAACATAATGGTACCACTGGGAGAAATTGGGAAATCATAAGGATATCTGGCATTCGAGGGAAGAGATGCATTCAGTTAGCTTAAAAAGGATGATTCCACACATAGGCATTAGTAGCATTAGTCGCTCAGTCATGTCCAACTCTTTGGGACCCCATGGGAAAGAATCCATGGGACTCTCCAGGCAAGAATACTGGAGTGGGCTGCCATTCCCTTCTCCAAGAGGATCTTCCAGATCCAGGCATTGAACCCGGAGAGTCTCCTGCATTGCAGGCAGATTCTTTACTGTCTGAGCTACAGAGAGTTCCTGTATGCATTAGTATATTTCTCTCTTTCTGACTTCCTTCACTCTGACAGTCCTCTAGGTCTACCTATTATCACTGCAAATGACCCAGTTTCATTCCTTGTAATGGCTGGGTAATGTTCCATTGTGAATGTTCCACACCTTCTTTGTCCATTCTTCTGTTGATGGACATTTAGTCTGCTTCTGTGTCTTCGGCGTCCTAAACAGTGCAGTGATAGCTAGGGGGAACCTTCCGTGTAACACAGTAGCTCAGCTTGGCGCTCCGTGCTGAACTAGGGAGCAGCAGGGGGCGGCGGGGAAGGGAAGGAGGGAGCTGCAAATGGGAGGAGACGGATGTGTACATACAGCTGATCCACTTCGTTGCACCGCAGAAACGAACATGGTGTTGTAAAGCAACTACACCCTAATAAAGAATAAACAAGAAAAACGACGGTTCCATCACCTAGGTGTTTTAGAGCATCTACTGTGTCCTCAGGCCTGTTTATACTTCTCTGTCTCTGCCTCTAGTATCTGTCTGATATTGTCCCCATTGGCGACACCACAGACTTCCCACAATGCGGTGAGACCATCATTTTGGTCTCATACTATGCAACAAGGCATTATTTTTCAGTCTTTCACGCACTCAGCTGTTACTCTATGGCCACTAAACTAGTTTTGTTATAGCCTAAAATCTAAACTAGGATTTAGGATCCCTACTAATGAAACATATACATTATATAAGCTTGTCTCCACCCTGCCCTGTACTCACACTTGGAAACTGGATAGTCCAATAGCTATAGTATCATAGGTCATAGTCCTTGAGGCATCTAAGCGGGACTAGAAAATAAAGTTAATACAACAGTGCCATCTAGCGATGATAAGTACTCAAAAGGGTATGGATCTGTCTCAAATTTGAGATTCATACATTTTACCCAGATAGATCCAATTCAGAAGAGGGATGGTATTAAATGAAGTTGCATCGTGTCATCATCAACCCTTAGGACATCTCTCCACTTGATCCGATACTGCCAAATTTAGGGCGAATCTTAATGTAGGCTGTGTAAACAGAATCAAGAAATTAGTAGAAATCGATGGTTTCCACTAGAGTCAAATGTTAAATAACTAGAACCTGACACCAATTAGTGATAAGATCTACAACAGATTCCCATCTCCTGATGCTGAGTTCAGCCCGCTCTCTGGGACCTCAGACAGATGGAAACTCAGACATCACCTTGGACACACACACAGCTCTGTACTTGGTGGTCAGGTGATCGAGGGCAAAGGAAAACCTCTGACGTCCTGTCCCTTCATCTGCAAAATGGCAATGATGATATAACAATACCCACTGCTGGGGAGCACTGTGAGCCCTGCATGTGGAACTTTAGGAGAACCCTGTAACACAATCGTTTAGCAGGCTCCAAAGTGGTTCTTTCTTCATGCCTGCTCCTTCTGCTTATCAGCTCATTTACCAAACGAAAATGAGACACCCAAGTATTCTTTTCTCTAAAAAGCCGACATGCAAGCTTTTACTCAATGAATATTGAGGCCCTCCTCTGTGCCGAGCACCGTTCTAGGCTCAGAGTCTTACAAGCAAGGTTCCATCCTGATGGAACTAACCTATCGCATGAGAGGATCCGGAAAGAAAATAACACAGTATCAGAGCGTGATGAGAGACCGCAGTCTGCTTTACAGGGTGGGGAAGGATGGAGTCTCTTAGAACAGAGTCCAACTGAGCTGACAAGAGGAGAGAGAGACAGACAGAAGCTGAAATGAAGGCATGTACTCTGTGCTCTCCTAGAAGACGAGGCAACGGTGGCCAGCTTGCGGTCTAATCGAGCGACATGGAAAAGGGGGTGGCAGAGAGCTCTAACTGAAGGCGGTGTTCAGCCTCCCAAGCAAGTTGCCTCTGCCCTCGCTGGGGGCCCCCTCACCATTCCCCCCAGTGACCTCTCGGTCACTGGTCCAGGAATGCAGTGCCATCTCAGGACCGCCTCTGAGCGAACCGTGGGCCAGCTGAATGACAGGAAAATCAGCAAAACTCAGGCTGCCCCGCCAGCTTGCTCTCCTGTCTCCTGGGATCGTGAAGGCCTGTCCTTGGGTGACTCGGTGTTCTGTCCAGGCCAGCAGCGTTCTCGGTGATCTAACTGATCTGAGTTGAGGGATGCTGCCATCCAAGAGGGCCCATCTCCACTTCTGACGGGCTCGACACGTCACACAGCCAAATCACAGCTGCCTGCAGAGAAGATCTGCCTGCCTAAGTCAGTGCTTTCCAAAAATTTTAATTGTTCTCTAAAAAAAAAAAAAATGTTAAGCTCTGTAATTCCACACTTTGGCTGGGAGACACACATTTAAACAGGTTTCTCTTGGAAGGGTTTCTATGTCCTCAATATCTTAATAAGAATTGTGAATTTCTGATACCAGAACATGCTATATTTCACAAAATCATCTGGCAGCAAAACCCCTTTCTACACAGATTTTTCTCTTGGAAATACACTTCGAGAAAGGCGACTTTCACGTAGGTCTGAGGCCGACGCTTATGGCGGACTGTGCTGGAATCGTCAAGAGTCTTCGTGAAACTTTTCTGAATCCATCAGAGTTCCCCTTCTCTCACTTCCATACGCCACTGACCAACTGTCCCCATCTTCTCACACAACTCGCTGTCACTGTTCCCGTCCCAGCCTCTCTCACATTTTGGTGCCCTTAATTGATTTTATGCTGGTCTCTTTTCACTTTATTGTAGGCCCCTTTAAATCAGGAAACTGGTTTAATGTACAAGCTTCCCAGGAAACTCACGGAAATCCTGGTGCTTGCAAAATTCCATGGACAGAGAAGCCTGGTGTGCTGCAGTCCATGGGTCACAAAGAGGCAGACACAACTGAGTAAATCAGCGTGCATGCACGCGCACGCGTGCACACACACACACACACACACACACACACAGTCCCAGTTCCATAATTGGCCTTTGGGTCTAGACAATTCCCTGAGCCTCACTTCCTCCTGAACCCAAACAAGGCTGAAAGCATTTGCCCTGGCTTCTTCCTGGGACTGATGGAGAACCCTAATGAGATGAGGGCAAACTCAACTTGAAAGTGGAAAGTCCTAGACCAACATAACATAGCATCATCCCTAGTATCTGGCCGACACATCCCCTTTATGTCTTCTCCAAATGGGCAAGGGTACCATGCCCAGCATGAGATGGCCTGTTCTACCCTGCATGGACTTTTAACTGGAAAGATCATCCCAGTCTCCAAAATAATGCCCCTTCCTAAATCGTACTACTTGACATTTCTGTAATGTAAGGCAGAGGTTTCCATCCAAATTCAATATAGATATAATTTAAAGTACTTTAAGAGTACACGTTATTGGTTTCCTTCCTGAAAGGAATTTCAAAAAGGAAGAATTCTGGGTCTTGAATGGAGAAGGAACTGGCAACCCACTCTGGTATTCTTGCCTGGAGAATCCCACAGACAGAAGAGCCTGGCAAGACCCAGTCCATGGGGTCACAAAGAGTCGGACAAAACTGAGTGACTGACACTCGGGCCTTGAAAATGAGGTTAAAAGAACTCTATGCATATTTTTTAAAACAAAACTAAGTTGGGAGCCACAAAGGAAAATGCCACCTTCTTCAGAGTTTTATTTAGGGAAATAATCAGATTAAACTACACTTTACTGAATACCTACTGAACAGAAAATACACCTAACAACCTAAAACACACTATAAACATATACATACTATCAGATTGGAAAACCAGACACCAGATCTAGGCCCAAATTCAACTTAAAAAATAAAATTAAAAAACTAACAACGGAGGGACATTTGTATGGGAACCAGGAATAGGGTTCCCACTTGGCAATGCCACTCTAGAATTGAGGCTGTGGCTTGTTATCTGATTCTCTAAATGCAAGACCTTTGTCATTATTTTTATTGTTCATAAATTCTACCCAGTTTGGATGAGGCCATCAACAGGTTAATGTGAATTCGGGTTTTGAAAGAGAAAACGAGAGCAGCAGTCAGCATCAAGGGGCACAGATTTCTCCCAATTACCGCCCCCAATTATTTCCACACCTATTGCTGCCATGTTTGATCTCCTTCTCCGGGCCTACCCGTCAGTTCGCATGGGGGAAGAATGCTAGCTAATGCTGCTCAACAGAGAGTGTAGGTCCAATTTAAATAATTAGAAGCCTATTCCATTTCTGCTCTCCCTCTTATAAACGCACCTGAAAGGAATGTGCATGCCAAGCTCCAAGTCTTTAACTTGTCAGGGATGACATATTGGGTTTCCTTAAAGCCCCTTTCCTCACCAGCCCTGCTCTGTCTGGAGATAATTTAGAGCTATTGGATGATAATCAATAAGCAAGGGTCATCTCTATTGCCGGACTTAAAGGTCTCTGATCTAGCAAATCATCCATTACTGCTGCCTATATTAGCCTTCCCGTTAGCAGTGTGACCCGAATGGGTCCTCTTATTCTTCAAGTAGATGAGGACAGGCGCTGCAGGGCAGTTTTCTGCTGATGTAATGAGGCGGCAGTGCGCTTGGGTTGGGGCCTGTCTCCAACTTCTCTGCAGAGGACTTCACTCCTCTCCTCGAGTGGTGAGAAATCTCTTTCCATTTGGCAAAGGCCTGAGGCATCGTTTTGTGACTTGACTTCGGGCCATTCACGTGCATCCCTTTCTTTGATAGCAGGCCTGTGAATGCCAGGCTTTGTCAGGCTCTCGAGCCTCAAATGTGTGGCAAGCGCGTCTCCAACCAGAGGATCTTCATTTGTAACAAGTGCCTTTGAACTGCACTTGGAGCCCTAACTGGGACTCTGTTCCAGGAATCTACATTTTCAGCAAACTACCCGGGTAATTCTTTAACCCATGGAGGTTTGAGAACCTCTAATCTGGAAAGGATATAACAAGTAAATAACTTGGGATATAACAAGTTGACTTAGGCTATTAAGGACGAATGAAATAGAGGCTTAACAAAACTACTAGCAAATTGCTATAGAACAGGAGAGAAGAGGAGAGGGGATCAGAAATTCACCGAATGTCCTTGAAGCTGCCTCTGAAGGCGACTAGAAGGTGATGGTTGAGAACAGGAGGGATGACATTCCAGGCTAAAGGAACAGCCTGGGCAAAAGCTCACGGAAATAAGAGGACAGAGTTCATTTGGGAACCTGGAAATAATCCAGTGAATTAGGATGTGAGGTGTACAATAAGGTGGTGGGAATTAAAACTGACAAGGAAGTAGGAGTCCATCACAAAGTATTTTGAATACAGTCCTTCAGAGAGAGGGGGCAAGGATCTGCTCTAAAAATTAAGAGCAAATTTAAATAATCACAAATCACAGAGGGATAGAAAGAACAAAATGAAGGCTGAAATTACACAATATTCAAAATCCCTTTACCAGGACTTCCCTAGTGGTCCAGGGTATAAGCTCCCAATGCAGGGGGCCAGAGTTCAACCCCTGGTGAGGGAACTAGACCCACATGCCACAACTAAGAGCTTGCATGCAACAACTGGAAGATCTCCTGTGCCACAACTAACACCTGCCACAGCCTAATAAACATTTTTTTAATACCTTTATCCATTGCCTTCAGTTCAGTTGCTCAGTCATGCCCCACGCTTTGCGACCCCATGGACTGCAGCACACCAGGCTTCCCTATCCAACTCCCATAGCCTACTCAAACTCAGGTCCATCGAATCGGTGATGCCATCCAACCATCTCATCCTCTGTTGTTCCCTTCTCCATCCACCTTCAATCTTTCCCAGCGACTCTAATGAGTCAGCTCTTCTCATCAGGTGGCCAAAGTATTGGAGCTTCGACTTCATCATCAGTCCTTCCAATGAATATTCACAACTGATTTCCTTTCATATTTATTCAATTCCATATTAACTGTATGCCTATTATGGGCCTGACACAAGAGGAGGCTCTGGAGAAATCATCTAAACAACCCAAACATGGCCTCCCTTCCATACAGCTTACAGTTTGGCATTTACTAAGTGGCAGGCACAAAAACCAAAATGGCACCTCAAAGAATGTACCGTGTAAAAGAGGATTAAGTCTAACACACACACACACACGTTTACGCATGTCACAATAAACCACAAGAAAGGTAGGAATGAATTGTTAGAGGACTACTGGAGAGGTGCCCTCAAGCTTAAACAAGATTTTTGGCCAAGGGAAGATAGAGAAACAGAGCAGTTCAGTCAGAAGGAGAAAAAGCAATTACGGGGGGAGAAAAAGAATGGAAACAATGAGGATGATGATGACGTGGGCATAATCTGCAGCCACTCTGTAATCGGTGGATCTGTCTTACACCACAGCTGCTATCATTTTTCCCTGGAAAGTGGAAAGTGTTAGTTGTTCAGTCATGTCCGACTCTTTGCAACCACATGGACTGTAGACCACCAGGCTCCTCTGTCCAAGGGATTTTCCAGACAAGAATACTGGAGTGGGTTGCCATTCCCTTCTCCAGGGGATCTTCCCAACCCAGGGATTGAATCTGGGCCTCCTGCATTGCAGGCAGATTCTTTACCAACTGAGCCACGAGGAAAGCAATTTTTTCCTACAATACCCTAAAAATGAATAACATGAATAAAATTAGCATTGGTAAATAACAGCATGAACAAGAATAAAATGAGGGCCCATAGAAGAAAGGATAATATTTATAGCATGTTTTTATGTTTTCCAAAGCATTTTTACATATGTCATTTGATAGCCACAAACACCTTAAAAACAAGAAAGAAAAAGAGTATAAAGACTAGTAAATATTGCATATTAAATGTCTAATCTTTCATCCTTTATCCTAAACTCTTAACATCTTCCATTCTTAAGGGGGTCTTTTTGTTTCTTTTTTCAAGGTATTTTCATTTTAATCAAAAACTAATATTACTGTTTTTAAGAGGAAAAATCAAAACCAAAAATTCCCCATAATCCCTCTGCTCAGATATATCCCTTGTCAATATTTTTTAGTTTTTAGTTTGAAATAATTTTAGACCTAACAAAAAATTTGCAAAAATAGTACAGTTTCCATGTCCTTCACTCAGCTTCCCCTAAATTTAACAACAGACATAATCATAAATACAATTAGCAGGCCAGGAAATCATTAATATCATTGGTTCAGTATTAATAACTAACCACAGATCTTATTCAGATCTCACCTGTTTTCCTCCTAATGTCCTTTTTCTATTCTCACACCCCACATTGCATTCAGTTGTTTTGCCTTTTTAACCTCCAATCAGAGACATTTCTTCAGTTTACACTTGTCTTTCAAGATGTTGATAGTTTTGTAGAGTACTGGCTACTTTATTTGGCAAAATGTCTCTCAATTTGACTGTGTCTAAATATTTTCTTATTATTAGTTTGAGGTTACACATTCTAGGCGTATGACATAATATCACAAAAGTGATGCTGTGCCCTTTTAAGGGCACTGTATCAAGTGAAGTGAAAGTGGCTCAGTCGTGCCTGACTCTTTGTGACCCCATGGACTGTATAGAACTCTCCAGGCCAGAATACTGGAGTGGGTAGCCTTTCCCTTCTCCAGAGGACCTTCCCAACCCAGGGATCGAACCCAGGTCTCCCGCATTGCTGGCAGATTCTTTACCAGCTGAGCCACAAGGGAAGCCCGAGAATACTGGAGTGGGTAGCCTATCCCTTCTCCAGCGGATCTTCCTGACCCAGGGATCAAACCGGGGTCTCCTGCATTGCAGGTGGCTTCTTCACCAACTGAGCTATGAATGTCTCAGAAGTTATGATGATAGCTTTAATTACATGGTTAAGGCAATGGCTGTCGAGTTTCTTTCCTATAAAGTTTCTTCCTTTGTAGTTGAAAAATACCTTGGGAGAGATATTTTGAGACTGTGCTATCATACTATTTCTCTTCAATGCTTGCCCACCGACTTGAGCATCCTTTCACAGACCTTCCTTGCAACAATTACTACTGCAGGATTGCCCAGTAGTGATCAGGTAATTTCCCTCATTCCTTCTAGCATATATTAATTAGAATTATTCTGACAAAAAGAGCAGTCTCTTCTCCTCATTTACTTATCCAATTATTTACATCAGGATGGACACCTGAATATTTATTTTATTCTTTGAGTCATAATCCAATATTACTGTTACTTACGCTGCTCAAATTGTCAGCTTTTGCCACTGGGAGCTCCATTATGTGGACTCCTCTTGCCTTTTGACATCACTTCATCCTTCTAATTAATTTTTTACTACTTCTTTGCTTTCTGATACTAGAAGATACCCCAGGCTCATCTTAAGTTTCCTTTCTCCAGCCTTAAAATCAGTCATTTCTGCTCCAAGGAGTCTTGATTCCTTTTAGCAAAAATGAGATTTAGAAACCAAGATCTAGGTACTAAGCATGCTCACTGCTACCAGAGCATCATTATTCCTTGGCCTTCTAAAGATGTTCATACTGATCCTTCCAATTCCAACACCACAAGGATGACTCTAACTTTCCTATTTTTCTTAGTAGCAATCTTATTCTCCAACAGTGAAAAGCTCTTGTCATTAACAATATGCTCACTTAATCTTAGTATAAACATGAAGTAATGAGTTACAGAAGTACAACACTGGTATACAGTCCTTTTCTGTCTAAGCGTACAGCTTCCTGTCAAAATGTTTTTTTCCAAAGTAACCTAGGCTATTTTTTGCCCATACCCTTCAGAGTGGTTATGTTATTAATTTATAGTACAATTAGGTTTATCTACTACTATTTGTATTCTACTTCTGTCCACCAGCATTTTAGTTGACTATATACATGTATTTATTCTCAGAGATACATAAAACATTATCCATAATTTTCTTTTAATCCATTTAGAGATACAGACCTCTTTGCTGAGCACTTACCATGTTCCAGGAGCAGTGTGGGTATTTTTATTATTTAAGACTATAAAAACACGATATGCCATTTTAAAGATTAATATCTAGGCCATGAAATTTTACATCAAGATGAGAAACCAATTAACCTTATCCACCAAAAGATGGTGTGCCTCCTGTCTCTACTCTTATTCTTTTCTTAATAGTTCACCAACTTTATGGACCTATAGATTCTGTTGGCCTTTGTTTCCATAACCTAAAAATACATTAGAAATAATGAAGCAAGTACAGATGTTTCTCAGGGAACGTTAATGGAATGTCACCTGCTTGGGTTTTTCTAGTTAGCTATCACTATTGATAACTCACCCTTTAAAATGAAAACCTGGGACTATATGTGTGAATACAAAGACCCACAGAACACCCTGGAGGACTCCTAGCAATCTCTATTTGGGCCTTTAGAAGGCAAGACTGTCCCTCAGTGTTTACAAGAACTTCCTGAAAGGCAACCACGTGTAGGTCATTTACCTCACCTGAAGGAAGGTCCCATTCTCATATCGTTCATAAATCAGGAGAAGAGTATAGAGGATAAAAGTTTTCCCTGGTGGCTCAGCAGTATAGAATCTGCCTGCAATGCAGGAGCTACAGGAGATAACAGGTTTGATCCCTGAGTCTGGAAGATCTTCTGGAGGAGGGCATAGCAACCCACTCCAGTGTTCTTGCCTGGAGAGTCCCATGGACAGAGGAGCCTGGCAGGCTACAGTCCATGGGGTCACAAAGAGTCAGACATGACTGAAGTATCTTAGCACACACACATGCATAATAGATAATAGTGCAGTTTCCGGAGTCAGAAGACATATGTGTTCTTAAGCAAATCTCTTCCTATCTCTGAGTTACAATTTCCTCACTTGTATGGAAGGATAAATTATATGTATAATTTATATGTATGTGTGTGCAACTTACATACATAAATACATATCATTTATATTGCCGAAATAAATTTCCAGGGCCAAGATGGAGCCACTCCTGTCCAAGGTGTCACATCAGCAAAGTAAACCTCAGAGAGTTTTCATGTCCTGTAGATGTTCCACTTGATCAGAAACTCAGAAGGTCCAATCAACCAATCCCCAAAAACCAACCCAACTCTGGGCCTTCTTGCCCCAAAGAAGGCTAACTCTGTGGCCCCAGCCAATCAGTTATTTTCTATTTTTCTCTACCTTGTTCTTCACCTTATAAAAGCTCCCTGTCGTCCACTCCATTCTGCATTTCTCCAAAAGAAGACTGTCCACTATGTGAAATGCTATATAAAGTCTGTTTGTATCATCTAAATTGTATCACTAAATTATCTTTTTAGAATACATTTAATTGTGTTATATAATATCTATGTTGTTTATCCCTATTTACAAAGAAGTAAATGGAATTGTGAAATTAAGTGAAATTCAGTGCCCAACTCTTTTGCTTTAAACACATATAAAGTACTCAGAAAACATCAGCTATTACTAGTACTATTATCATTTTATGCAAAAGATAAATAGCAGCAGTACACAGCAAAAAGATCAAATAAACAGTGGAGAAGAGGCAGAGAAAGAGAACAAACATTTACTTATAATAATGCCAACGAATGTTCAAACTATCATACAACTGTGCTCATTTCACATGCTAGTAAGGTTGTGCTCAAAATCCTTCAAGTTAGGCTTTAGCATTATGTGAACCGAGAACTTCCGGATGTACAAGCTGGGTTTCAAAAGAGGCAGAGGAACCATATCAAATTGCCAATATTCGCTGGATCATACAGAAAACAAGGGAATTCCAGAATAACATCTACTTCTGTTTCATTGACTATGCTAAATCCTTTCACTATGTGGATCACAAAAAAACTGTAAAATTCTTTAAGAGATGGAAATACCAGACCACCTTAGTTGTCTCCTGAGAAACCTGTGTGCAGGTCAAGAAGCAACAATTAGACCCAGACATGGAACAACTGACTGGTTCCAAATTAAGAAAGGAGTATGTCAAGGCTGTATATTGTCACCCTGCTTACTTAACCTATATTCAGAGTACATCATGCAAAAGGCTGGGCTGGATGAATCAAAAGTGGGAATCAAGATTGACAAGAGAAATATCAACAACCTCAGATATTCAGATGATACCACTCTAATGGCAGAAAGTAAAGAGGAACTAAAGAGCCTCTTAATGAAGGTGAAAGAGGAGAGTGAAAAGCTGACTTGAAACTCAACATTCAAAAAACTAAGATCATGACATCAGGCTCCATTACTTCATGGCAAATAGAAGGGGAAAAAGTGGAAATAGTGACATATTTTATTTTCGTGGACTCCAAAATCACTGTAGACGGTGATTTCAGCCATGAATTTAAAAGATGCTTGCTCCCTGGAAGGAAAGCTATGACAAACGTAGACAGCATATTAAAAAGCAGAGACATCACTTTGCTAACAAAGTTCCACGTAATCAAAGCTACGGATTTTCCAGTGGTCATGTATAGATGTGAGAGCTGGACCATAAGGAAGGCTGAGTGCTGAAGAATTGATGCTTTCAAACTGTGATGCTGGAGAAGACTCTTGAGAGTCCCTTGGACTGCAAGATCAATCCAGCCAATCCTAAAAGAAATCAACCCTGAATATTCACTGGAAGGACTGATGCTGAAGCTGAAGCTCCAATACTTTGGCCACCTGATATGAAGAGTCGATTCATGGTAAAAGACCTTGATGCTGGGAAAGATTGAAGACAAAAGGAAAAGAGGGTGGCAGAGGATGAGATGGTTAGATAGCATCATCGACATTCAACAGACATGAATTTGAGAAAACTGCAGAAGATAGTGGAGGATAAAGGAGCCTGACGTGCTGCAGTCCGTAGTGTCTCAAAGAGTTGAACACGACTTAGCAAATGAACAACAACAATATAATAATAACAATCTAATCCTAACAGTAACTCATAGCATGGCGTCCATGCTCAGTCATGTCTGACTCTTTGGGACCCCTTAGACTGTAGCCCACCAGGCTCCTCTGTCCATGGGATTTCCCAGGCAAGAATACTGGAGTGGGTTACCGTTTCCTACTCCAGGTGATCTTCCCAACCAGGGGTCAAACCCGTACCTCCTTGCACTGGAGGCAGGTTCTTTACCACTGAGCCACCTGGGAAGCCCAGGAAACTAATACATCCTCCCAGTCACCTAAGATACACCAAAAATTGCTCAAACATCCTTAGATGTCCTCATGTGTCCACAAACAAACTGAAAAATTTCCTAACACTTAGAGGCACCAAAAGGACAATAGAAGGGAAATAACTGCACAAGGAACACAGTCAGACAAACATGAGAATCTGGGATCTTCCAGGGGCCTATGGAACCTGTCACCAGGAGGGAATCCAGGCAGGCCAAACGCGTCTTCTCATCACTTCATTTTCTTTCCATTCAGGGCGGCGGTAGACATGACTTTAATCCTAGTACCAGAAACGTTAAGAGCATGAGCTCTCCCGTGAAGGCATTAAAGTTATGCTGTCTTCCCTCCTTCCGGTGGTCTCTGTGCTGGGCCCATTTTTCATAGCTTCTCCGTCTTTCTTGTACTTCTGCTTCCTCCTCTTTTCATCCAGACAGATGGAGAGGCAGCCCAACCTCTGAGAAGCTTGTCTTACTCCCCTCCAGGCAACAGCTGCTTCCACCAAACAGCCCTGCAAATGTCAGCTTCAGATCCATACATCTTCAAGTGAAGTTGGTCCTGAACCAGAAGTCACAGCTGAGTCACCAGCAGCGATGTGGGGACCAAAGATACGCTGGCCACCCCGTGGCTTTTCCAACCCTCAGGACTGCCTGAGCATCTCCATGAAAGTCAGGGAACAAGTAAATGTAATGATAAATACTTCCTAGCCACGCCACCACAAGCCCCTGCTGTACCCAGTCATGATTTGTAGAATTCTTTCCCCACCGTGATTAAAAGATACCTTCCCTCCTTTATAAACCTGATTTGTGAACTAAAAAACTATCTCCCAAATATTTCTACAAATTTCAAGTGATATGCAGACTCCTAAGGGATGAATTAGTTGTTGTTTCCTCTAAAACCACAGTTATATGTTAATTCAATCACTTTCTTTCTGAATACTCCACCAAAATATAATTCCTGCAAAAAGACAGTGATCTGAGCTAACCTAATAGTGGTTAGAGCATAAGGCCAAGGTCATCCCAATGACTCTGGCATTGTCTGTATTTTAAGTGTCTCTCCTCCTTTTTAACCCTTGGTCACAGTTGAAAATACCAACAAGGATGGAGAACCCAGTGGGGAAGAATAATTCTAACAGCTCTGTCATCTGAAATGTTTCCTTCTGTTAATACTTCACAGAAACGTTCCAGACCAAATGTCGCTACCTATGTGGTCCTCAAGCTTTTGTATGCCTTCCAATCACCTTAGAAACTTTTAAAAATCCTGATAACACTTCCATGAGGATACCTGGACATGGGATTCAAGCATCCACGGTTATTAAAGATCTCCAGGTGATTTCAGCATGCAGCATAGTCTGGGATAGACAATGGTTACTCAAACAACCAAAGATTCAGAACCTACCACGGCTCTAAGACTCTGCAGAATAAAGATGATTATCTCTTCCTCCCTATCATAAATATATTTTCAAAGACAAGGAGCTTTGAAATTCTTAGAGAAAGACATTATGGAAATGCAGACGATTATTATTGCAAGTTGGCAGGTGTCTAGGACACACATTTGATTTTCTTTAATCATTCAAATGAGACCAAATGTCCCAGGGATGTGGAGTCAGCCCATCATTATACCTAATGATGGCACCGAGGATCCAAACACAGGTGCTGAGAGAAGCAACAAGAGCAATCTTCAAGTTTCCTTCCACCACGGGGACACCCTTCAGCTGCACCCTACAGGCACCCCACCGTCTAGGATCAGCCACTGTTCACTTTTGGCTCAGCAACATGTATTGCAGAGAAAATGGTCTTTTCTTCACTGAACGCTGAGTATAAAAGGGAAAAGAAATGACCCTCTTATCCCAGGCACATCTAGCCTCAGCATACAAAAATGAGGATTTAATATTAATCGACTCATCTGACGCTAACAGAACGTCGAATGTCCCCCAATCTAACGGCAAAGTCTGGAACCACTGATACACCACACAGTAACCTCCTGAGTCTTGTTTTTCCTTCAGCAGTAACTAGAGCAATAAAAGGTTGGAAGGAGAGTATAAATATTTAAAGGCCAAAATAAATCTTTAAATGTTGAACAATCAGGTTATGTGATGGGTAAACTGGAGACTTGTCTCGAGATGGCAGCTCGTGGAATAATGATAGAAAGAGCAAAACCTTGGTCATCCCTCCCCCATCAGTACAGCATTAGTGGATGTCAGCTTTGCAATAGCTTAACTGGCGAGAGCCAGCAGATGGTGTTTTTATGGCCCTATATAAACAGTATTAAGTCATTTTAACTCTTGCCCCATAACTCAGGTTTCCAATCCAGGCTGCTGTTGTCCACCTCTCTCATCTTCTGAAATGCTCACGAGGAAGAGTCCTAACATTTATTAAGCACACATTATGTGCTAGATATTTTTCATACAGATTTATTTACCTCTATTTACAGAGAACAGCTACTAGGGGCAGAGCCAAGATCAGAACTGATTGTCCAACTTTATGGCTGGGACTCCTCCCACTATCCTCCTATCATTCTGAACCTCTATTTTTTCACTGATTAAATGCATGGTGGAAGGAACAACCGAGAACTGTTTGCTGAGTGATTAGCTTCTTAGTCCATGGCTGTAGTTCTTTAGTCGCTCAGTTGTGTCCAACTCTTTTCCGACCCCATGGACTGTAGCCCGCCAGGTTCCTCTGTCTGTGGGATTTCCCAGGCAAGAGTATTGGAGTGGGTTACCATTTCCTTCCCCAGGGGATCTTCCCAACCCATGGATCGAACTCACATCTTCAGGTCTCCTGCATTGCAGACGGATTCTTTACCACTGAGCCACCAAGGAAGCCCCTTAGTCCATGACCAAGAGCATCCAAGTCACCATGGCTTGTTCCTATCTGAAACTATGACTACTTTGAGTTTCTCATGTGTTATTTGGTGTATTGGTTTTTCAATTTTATACTTGTAAGAAATAAGAGTCTCTTCAGATATGAGACTTTCCTATTGACTTCTTCAATCCAATTAATTTTGCTCTGCATTGATTAAACTCCTCTTTAAGCTTTTCAGCATTTTAAAACACAGTTTTCAAATGGTAAAGTCATGACTTTCACTCAGAATCACATATGTCAAAGATTTTATTCAACTCATTAATTAATGAGTGACTAAGTAAGATATATAGCTAATTTAATAAATGGATGTTAAGACAAGTTTGCTGGCTTACATACAAAATTGACTAATGCTTTACAGGGCAATAACCCATAACCTCTGAGGTTATCCCTTCCAATAGACAGGTATTATTTGCATCTCTACTGGGAAAAAAACTGACAGGTTAACCTATGCCCGTAAAGAGTTGCAAAATAGAACAGTCAATAGAAAATCAACCCCAGACCTGGGCTCAAACACACTGTGATATCTTTTGCTTATTTCCAAGCTTTTGGTTAATTTTCTGACAGTGTTAAAGACACTGAAGTAGAAGAGGTACATATATACAGTGATTGAAAAGAAGTGAAAAGTGAAAGTGACTAGGAAGAGCTCATCACTGTCTGTGAGGCCCCTGTTCAGTCGCTAGTCGTGTCTGACTCTTTGTGAGCCCATGGACCCCAGCAGGCCAGACCTCCCTGTCCCTCACCATCTCCCAAAGTTTGCTCAAGTTCATCTCTATTACATCAATGATGCCATCCAACCATCTCATCCTCTGATACCCTCTTCTTCTGCCCTTGATCTTTCCCAGCATCAGGGACTTTTCCAATGAGCCATCAGGTGACCAAAATATTGGAGTTTCAGGTTCAGCATCAGTCCTTCCAACAAGTATTCAGGGTTGATTTCCCTTAAGACAGGGCTTCCCTGATGGCTCAGTTGCTAAAGAATTTGCCTGCAATGCAGTACACCCTAGTTCAATTCCTGGGTCGGGAAAATCTTCTGGAGAAGGGATAGGCTACCCACTCCAGTATTCTTGGGCTTCCTTGGTAGCTCAGCTGGTAAAGAATCCACCTGCAGTGTGGGAGACCTGGGTTGGAAAGATCCCCTGGAGAAGGAATAGGCTACCCACTCCAGTATTCTGGCCTGGAGAATTCCATGGACTGTATAGTCCATGGGGTCACAAAGAGTCAGACATGACTGAGCAACTTTCACTCACTCACTCACTTCCCTTAAGATTGACTGGTTTGATCTCCTTGCTGTCCAAGGGACTTTCAGGGGTCTTCTCCAGCACCACAGTTCAAAGGCATCAATTCTTCAGTGCTCTGCCTTCTTTATGGTCTGGTTCTCACAACCACATGTGCCCACTGGAAAGACCACAGCCTTGATTATATGGACCTTTGTCGGCAGAGTAATGCCTCTGCTTTTCAACACACTGTCTAGGTTTATCATAGCTTTCAGGTAAGAAGCAATCATCTGATTTCACAGCTGCAGTCACCACCCGTAGTGGTTTCAGAGCCCAAGAAAAGGAAATCTGTCACCACTTCCACCTTTCCCCCCTCTATTTGCCAAGCAGTAATGGGGGCGGATGCCATGATCTTCGTTTTTTTAATATGTAGTTTTAAGCCGGCTCTTTCACTCTCCTCCTTCACCCTCATCAAGAGGCTCTTTAGTTCCTCTTTGCTTTCCGCCATTAGAGTGGTATCACCCACATTTCTGAGGCCGTTGGTGTTGCTCCTGCCTATCTTGGTTTCAGCTTGTAACTCACCCAACCCGGTATTTCTCATGACATGCTCAGCGTATAGATTAAACAAACAGCAGACAGCCCTGTCATACTCCTTTCTCAATCTTGAACCAATAAGTTGCTCCACACAGGGTTCTAACTGTTGACACTTGACCTGCATACGGGTTTCTCAGGAGACAGATAAGATGGTCCGGTATTCCAACATCTTTAAGAGCTTTCCACAGTTTACTAAGATCCACACAGTCAAAGGCTTTGGCATAGTCAATGAAATAGAGATAGATGTTTCTCTGGAATTCTCTAGCTTTCTCTATGATCCAGTGAATGTTGGCAATTCAATCTCTGGTTCCTCTTCCTTTTCTAACTCCAGCTTGGACATCTGGAAGTTCTTTGTTCTCATAATGCTGAAGCCTAGCATGGCAGATTTTAAGCATGACCTTACTAGCATGGGAGATGACTGCAATTGCCCAATGGTTAGAACATTCTTTGGTACTATCCTTCTTGGGAACTGGGATGAGGATTGACCTTTTCTAGTCCTGTGGCCACTGCTGGGTCTTCCAGATTTGTTCACATGTTGAATGTAATACCTTGATGGCATCATCCTTTAAACTTTTGAGTAGTTCTACTGGGATTCCATCACACCCACTAGCTTTATTAACAGCAGTGCTTCCTCAGGCCCCACTTGACTTTGCTCTCCAGAATGTCTGGTTCTGGGTGGCTGACCACACCATCATAGTAATCCAGTTCATTAGGATATCTTTGGTACACTTCTGCAATACATTCTTCTTCTTGATCTCATCAGCATCTACTAGGTATCTACCAATTATGTCCTTATTGTGCCCATCTTTGGGCAAAATGTTCCCTTGATATCCTGAAGAGATCTCTGGTCTATTCCCTTCCGTTGCTCTCTTCTAGTTTTCTACACCGTTCATTGTAGAAGGCCTTCTTGTCTCTCCGTGCTGTTCTTTGGAAATCTGCATTTAGTTGGATATACCTTTCCCTTTCTCCCTTGTGAGGCCCTACAGGGGTTCAAAACTTGGATACACTCACAACTTAAGTTGTAAATATATTTGTGTTGAAAGAAATCAAAGTTAGGGAAGATTATTCTAAGCTGTGTTAAAGAAGGATGGCATCTTGGAAAAGGAAGGCATCTTTTGAGCAGAGCTGATAGAAACTAGGATGTGCTTTAATGAATATGAAAAAGCAGAGTGATCCAGATCAGCATGAAAGGTAAGAGCAGAGATGAATCTGTTCAACATTGGTTCAGAGCCTTCCCAGCACACTGGGGAGCTTTTTAAACTTCTGCTGCCCAAGCTGCACCCAGACCAATTAAAACCAGTTTCTCCAAGGGTGGGACCTGAACATCAGTAGTTTGTGAAGCTTCCTACGTGATTTCAATGGGCAGCCAGGGCTACTCAAGTGTGGCCCACAGCCTGGCAAAATCAACAGTACCTAGAGCTCTGTTGGATCACAAGGCTTTCAGAGCCCCTTTCCCCATCTTCTCAGATAGAATCTGCACACCAACAAGATCCCAGGTGATTTCCTGCACAGGAAAATCTGAGATGCTGTGAGATATTCTGTGGCCATTCCCACCATCCCTGACTTAAACAACTGCTGCATGTTCTTAATATGACACAGTTCCAGGTCCCTCCCCTTCAGGGTTAGAGATTCAGAGATAGAGTCAATAGTAGATGGGATTGAACAAGGGATCTTTGACATTCTTTCAGAAGTTTGGGAGATGCTGAGAGCAGTTTCTCATTTGTAGGTTGGCTGACAGCCCTGACTACTGGACTGAAGGAAGTTTTGCTTGATCTGACAGTGGTTCTCAACCTGAGCTGTAAAATTACCTGAAGATGCTTCTCGAAAATAGAGCTACCTTCACCCCACCCCCTAGAGACTGTCTGGTCTGGGTCTAGGCATAGCTATTTTTGTTTTGTTGGTTGGTCGGTTAGTTTGTAGCACACTAGGTAATTCGAACACACAGAGTTGAAAATTCACTATGTTAGGGAGCTAGTGCCCCTTGAAGGAGGAGGGACACGTGATGAAGTGTTATCTGACAATAAAACATAAACTACAGGTTAGGTATTTTTAAAAATCCAAAGAGGACTTCCCTGGTGGTCCAAGGGTTAAGAATCTGCCTGACAGTGCAGGAGACACAAGTTCGACCCCTAGTCCAGGAAGACGCCACACGCCGCAGAGCATCTCAGCCTACGAGCCACATCTACTGAGCCCACGAGCCCTAAACCGGGGCTCTGCAACAGAGAAAAGCAACAGAGACCCAGTGCAGCCACAAAAAAACAGACAAATAAAACTTCTAACTTTTTTTTAAAAATAGAAAGCAATAAATCTAAAGATACATCCTAGCTAGGTGGTCATGATCAACCACCTGGGATAGTTGTTTGAGAATTCCTGAGAATGGACAGGAAAGAAGAGGTCTATAAGGGTAAAGATCAGAAAAAACCAAACAACTCATTAGGATTACGACTGGAGAAAATATGGCAGGTTACAGAAACCGCCTACAAGAAGGTGGAAAAGGAAAGGAGTTGGGGTAGAATCAGCCTCAAATTGAAAACTTGACAAAGGGAACTAATTTGGGGGGTATGATAGTCAATTTTCTGTGTCAGCTTGACTGAGCCATGGGGTGCCCAGATATCTGGTCAAACATTCTGGGTATTTCTGTGAGGGTTTTTTGGATAGACTACCCTCCAGCTCTCATCCCATCAGTTGAAGGCCTGAATAAACCAAAAAGCATCACCCTCTCCTGAGCAAGAAAAAACTCACCCTGCTTGACTGGGCTTCCCAGGTAGTGCCAGTGGTAAAAGAATCCGCCTGCTGATGCGGGGTTTCCATCCCTGGGTGGGGAAGATCCCCTGGAGCAGGAACTAGCAACCCACTCCAGTATTCTTGCCTGGGAAATCCCACGGACAGAGTCTGGTGGGCTACAGTCCACGGGGTCGCAAAGTGTGAGACACAACTCACACACACACGCACACACACACGTACACACTCCCTGCGTGACTGGGACTTTGGTCTTTTCTTGCCTTCAGACTCATACTGAAGCACTGATTCCTCCTGGATCTCAAGCCTTCTGAAACCACAGCCTGAAACCACCATTATTATTCCATTATTAACACCATTATTATTCCTTATAATAAATCATATTTGTAAAATATATTGGTTCTGTTTCTCTAGAGACTCCTAAGATAATAGATAAACATATTGTGTTGAGTTTTGAGACACATTGATTATTAAAATCAAGGAAAAACTAAAACGAAGATTAAACAAATAATACAGATGCTATTTATTCAGAGCTTGCTATACAAGGGAGTCAGCCACTAACTCCTGCATTTGGCAGAGACTTGAAGACAGGGGCATAGGAAAGAAAGAGAAGGCTTAATTTAAGGTACATCCTCACTTGGGCTGCTTGCATAGGAAGGATGAGGGTCCTCTAACTAGAAGCAGGGTACCCTAGATGATTGGTCTGACAAACATATTTATCTTTCTCTGGCTGGTTCCAAGTTGGAGGCAGGTGCAAAAATTAAAGAAGCCAGCAGTCAGCGACCAAGTCCTGATTATTCTGGGCCAATTGCTGCAGAGCTATGGGTCAGAGTTCTACTATCAAATATGGTCTAGCCCTCGTCTAATATATATCTCCACTCTCATATGTTAAAAAATGAATGCCCTAGTATATATCAGGTCCCCACTTCCCAACGTTTTAATGAAAAAGATTATTCTGGGCCAATTGCCGCAAAGCTATAGGTCAGAGTTCTATATTCAAATACGGTCTAGCCCTTGACTAATATATATGTTCACTCTCATACGTTAAATAGTGAATGCACTAGTATATAGCAGGTCCTTACTTCCCAAAGTTTTAATGAATGTTTTCATCTAGTTCAATGTATTCAATACTATTTGGCCACATCTGCATTCATATTTGCACTCTTAGATCTTTCTAAGTCTTACTGAGGATTCTGGAAGAGGGGAAGGATTTCAAAATGTAGGTTGCATTATTATCTGTTGACAAGGCCAACAGGTCAGGAGATGACTGCCATTGAAAAGATAGTTGGTTATACTCACATATTCCAAGAGATGGGGCCACAACACTCCATGGCAGCAGGGGCGGGGGCGGGGGGGGTGGTTGGTGGGGGGGGTGTGTGCTTCACAGGAAAGCATGGAAATTGATCAAGAGGTTCAGGGGTAAGCAGACCGGGACCAGAACCTTTATTGTGGCTTCTCCAGGAAGAAACAGGCAAACCAAAGTAAACAGGTTGAGAATTAGCTAGTTTAAATCATCTCAGGGGGGCTCTGGGCCATAGGAACTGTCCCTGGGAGTGTGTTACCTGGCCCTGAAGTGACCAGGGCATGGTCACAGGAGTCCTGTGAGTGCCAGTCTGATGGAGGAGGTGGCTGGGATGCAAGCTGTGTATCCGTTGGTCTGCATCTGAAAGGCAGACTTGAGGCAGAACCGTTCACTGTGTCTAGGAGCTGGCTAGCCCTGGAAGGGGCAGTTCCTCCAGCATCAGCAAGTCCCCAGATAGCAAAGCATCAAAATGCAAAGAAAGTTAAAAGCATAGTTAATGCTGGAAACATAATTTGAAATAGAAATTCAGAGCCCCCCCCCACCCCCGCTCTTTATAAACTGCTAACATCACAACAGTTACGACAGCAAACCAGAAATGCTTAATGTGACATTTCAAACTACAAGAGCACTTGACACCACCATGAATCATCTGGGTTGTGTGCCTGGGGCATTAATAGCAACGCAGAGACTCAAAGACCAGCAGCCGCCACCGGTAAGGCTTCGGCACAAAGCCTGCCGTGTCTGAGCCTTCCCCTTGCAGAATAAACCAAGGACAGACCTCCATTTTCCCTGGGCAGCTGGGACACTTGCGAGCTCACCAAACCCTTGCCTGTCCATCATATCCTTTTTCATGGCTCTGGAGATGGTGAAGACATTGTTTTGTGCTGTTTCTGCGACATCTCAGAGATTCTCCAGCCAGGCGACACTCCCCTTGGGCCTTTCTAAGTGAGAGTGGGAGTCAGCACACAGTTCATCTGGTGAAATGTCTCTGATGCCTAGAAGATGAGCACTCTTCTTTTATGCGTGTGCTCAGTCACTCCGTTGTATCTGACTCTTCGCAACCCCGTGGGCTGTAGCCCACCAGGCTCCTCTGTCCCTGGGATTCTCCAGGCAAGAATACTAGAGGGGGTTGCCAATCCCATCTCCAGGGGATCTTCCCGACCCAGGGATCGAACCCGAATTTCCTGCCTTGCAGGCTCTTCATGTGGTCAAACATTAAAAAAAAAAAAAAAAACCTGTTTTCTTTTCTAAAATCACCAATTATTTTATAGTTTAGTAGACTGTCCTTGTCTGTTTCTTCCCATCAGATTAAAAGCTCCTCAATGGTACAGACTAGATCTTAAATTCATCCTTTTAATCCCCGAGCCTAACCTTGAAAAAATATCTGTTAATCTGCAGCGTGTTATACAACTCAGCCACCTCTGGGACCCTTACAACTGCCTGCCCTTCTGGCTAAGGGACAGGGTGCCCTACTCCTAGCAAGTAAGAAATAAGAGAAAGAAATCCCCAACCTCAGAAAACGGACGTGCCAGCACCCTGGACAGCGTGAAGGAAAGGAAGCAGTAACAGAAACAGCAGCAACTTGAATGGGCCTGGTGTGTGCCAGGCACAGCTCTCAGCTCTTTATGTGAATTAACCACCGTCACCCAATCTCCTGGAAACAAATCTCGCAGTCCCTCCCTGTGGACCATATCGAAGTCTGAATCAGAAATCTGTTCTTCCTCATTTCTAAGCTTCTTGGTATATTGCCATTCTCTTCTTAGAAATTCCCCTGGGAAAAAAACATGCAACCGGGCCCAACGAAAGACACAAAAACCAAGTCTTTGTTTGTTTCCTCTGTGGTTATGGTTCACCAGACAGAAGTGAAGACAGATGAAGAGGTCAAGTGATGCTCTGGCCTGAATGTGGGTTGGAGACAAGGAGGAGGAGGCGTGTGCCAGGCAGCAAAGCCTGGGGGTGCAAAGATGCAGCCTGGACCAAGCGCTCCTGCCCGGCGCTGTTGCCTCAGGCTTTATCCCTGCCTCCCAGGTCCAGCCAGCGGCACTGATGCCCTTGCTCATAAAATGTCTCACCACTTTCTATCTCCACCAACATCCTTCCCATCCCTAAACTGGACCGTAGCAATGTAGAGGAAAATCCTCTTTTAATTAAGAATTCAGAGCAGGAATTTCCCTGGCAGTCCAGTGGCTAAGACTCCACCCTCCCAATGCAGGGAGCTTGGGTTTCGATCCCTGAACAGGGAGCTGATCCAACAAGCCGCAGCTGAGGCCTGGCACAGCCAAATGAGATTAATGAACAATAAAAAGGGGAAAAAATGAGGGCAGTGCAGCCTGAGCTAAGGGAGTCAGCCTCTCTTCAGAACCTTGCTCTGAGCAGAGGAGGGCTTTGCCAACAAGGCCTGGTTCAGCCTTCCCGCAGCATCGTAAGGGAAGCATGTGGTGCGATTCTTTCGACTTAACGAGACAGAAAACAGAGGGTGTGATGCAATCTGAATGGTTCTGCCAAGGTCACAGGCTAGACCTGAGTGCCTGAGGTGGAAACAGGGCCTTGGGAGTCTACTATCTATGTCTGGATCTCCTACACGGGGAACGTGGATTCAGTATTGTATACTGTACCTGCCCACTGAAATTCTTTAAAATCAGTACAATGTGCATCTGAAGAATGGAGCTCACATCTGGCATTTCTCACACCAAAACAACCTTGGTGTACCCTTGCCACCAAGAAGTATCCACCTGCACCTCTTGTCAGCGTCGCAGGATGAGATTCTTTGAATATTCAGCACCTTCACCCATCCCACCCCACCCGTCCTGCTCTACTAGGGGGTTAATAGATGCAAAGGTGGCCACAGAGTGGGGTATTTAATGTAACAGAGATTTCTCAAATCTCTACATTCCCTTGCTGCATCCCAGCCAGCACCTTCAACAGAAACAAATACTTCAGGGGCACAAGAAATATCTAGGTTAACAGCTGAAGATTTGCACTTGTTTTCCCCACACAGCCAAAGTGCTCAATAAGCCTCACAAAAGAAATCCTTTAACCTATGACAAAAACTCAGTCAGCAGAAGAAAATGGTAGTCCTCTGACAGAACACAGCTTAGAGAAGAAAACTGTCTTCCCAGCAACTAGAGACTCAGTTGATGGGAAACACAGTATTCAGGACTGGGGGACATGTATCAGAAGCTTGGTGTTTGACAAGAGACATAAATGGGCTGCATTGTCCGTGAGGCAATGAAAGCTGTTTAATCCTGATCCAACTCGAGCCACACGCTTTCTCTCTCTGCAAACCATCATCACCACCCGTAACGTCATTCTCGCCAGAAGTTGTCTGCACTCTGTGTTGGATGCTGAACAAAGGGATGGGTCCCCACCGTGTGGGATCTCACCGTCTGAGCTGTGCAACGCTGACACCTATCGACCTAGAAATACATCAGGCAGAGAGACCTGGAAGAGCAGAAACAAGGACAGGAATACAAATCTAGGATCAAAAGCCTTCCAGGATGCAGGATGAAGACGGAACTAAGAAATTCCCCTTTTGGACTGATTGTATTGCAGAACACCAAATGTACAGGATGAGTGAACTCTGACACCCACAGCTGCCTACCCCGGGGGGCCACATATTCAGAAGAGTGGCATCAAAGCATCTGAAAGATAGACTGGCCTGCATTTCATCCAGACGTATCACTCTGAAAATCAGTTTTTCAAAGAAGATTATGTTTCAGGAGCTCTTCAAATTCTGGAAAGAAGAAATGATTAAGACTAACATCCACTTGAACAGCTTTTAAAAAAAAAAAAAGGAACAAGCAACAGCTAGAATCAGACATGGAACAACTGACTGGTTCAAAATCAGGAAAGGAGTATGACAAGGCTGTATATTGTCACCCTGCTTATTTAACTCATATGCAGAGTACATCATGAGAAATGCCGGGCTGGATGAAGCACAAGCTGGGATCCAGACTGCCAAGAGAAATGTCAACAACCTGAGATATGCAGAGGACACCACTCTAATGGCAGAAAGCGAAGAGGAACTAAAGAGCCTCTTGATGAGGGTGAAAGAGGAAAGTGAAAAAGCTGGCTTGAAACTCAACATTCAAAAAACTAAGATCACGGCATGTGGTCCCATCACTTCATGGCAAATAGAAGGGGAAAAAGTGGAAATAGACACAGATTTTCTTTTCTTGGGCTCCAAAATCACTGTGGACAGTGACTGCAGCCATGAAATTAAAAGACACTTGATCCTTGGAAGGAAAACTATGACCTAGATAGGATATTAAAAAGCAGAGACATCACCCAGCTGACAAAGGTCCCTAAGGTAAAAACTATGGTTTTCCCAGTAGTCACATATGGATGTGAGAGTTGCATCATAAAGAAAGCTAAGCTCAGAAGAACCGATGCTTTTGAACTGTGGTGCTGGAAAAGACTCTTGAGAGTCCCTTGGACTGCAGGAGATCAAACCAATCAATCCTAAAGGAAATCAACCCTGACTATTCATTGGAAGGACTGATGCTGAAGTTGAAGCTCCAATACTTTGGCCACCTGATGTGAAGAGCTGACTCAGTGGAAAAGCCCCTGATGGTGGGAGGAATTGAAGGCAGGAGGAGAAGGGGACAGCAGAGGATATCACCAACTCACTGGACATGAATTTGAGCAAACTCTGGGAGATAATGGAGGACAGGGGAGCCTGGCATGCTGGGGTCCATGGAGTTGCAGAGAGCCGAACAGGACTTAGCAACTGAACGCAACAAACAGCCACATCGCAATCATGTAAAGCCATATCCTCAGATGTCCATAGGAATTTAGTGGAGGGGGCAATAAGTAGGCACTATGGGCTCAGGGATGGTAGGGCCTGGGATGTTTACTGGAATCCAATTCTCAAATTAATCAATATTTATATGGCATAAGTAATAAAGGTATATCAGTCTAGTTCTATCCTCTGCCTAAGGGCACTATGGTCCTTGCTGACCAGATGTGCATCGGGCTGCACCTGGCCCTGCTAGAGCTACCCTCCGAGGCGGACATTTACTAAGAGTGGGCGGAGAAGAACAGGCCTTGTCCATCATGCGTCCCCCGCCATTACCGGGACGGAAGGAATCCAGTCATCCCTCTGCCAAAGGAGTCTCTATGTACACAGACACACACACACACCTTACACACCCTACACTTTCAATTTCTGGGTTTTAGTCCCAAGCAAGAACGGCTAAATAGAGAGGGTGACTCTGTGGATATTTTTTATTTTTTGGCTGTCCCCATTCCAGACTCTTCACTTCCTAATACATCCAGCGGAAATACACATGAGGCCCCAGTTGAGTCATAGACACTACCTCCCACTGTGGAACCTGAAGCAATCAGAGCCTCCCTTCTCTACACCCTTGTCTGCAACCTAAAGTGGACAAAGGACTTGGGCCAGGCTGATGGAGTGCCGTCTCCCAAAACACAGACTCTAGGGTGAGTGTCAGAAAGCTCTGGAACGGCAGAAGTCACTCTTGGTGGAAAAGCAGCAGCAAGAAGCAGACTAGATTGTTCTTGGTCCTGAATCAGGAGTTCACCTCCTACCCTCTCAAGCTCACTCTGTTCTCCACACTTTCCAAGCCCCCTCTCTGAGTCTCCTCTTCAGCGTGAGAGATGCTGATATCCTTCCAAGAAAGGTCCTTTTGGCTTATGTTAGCCAGAGTTGGGTTTTGCTACTTGCAACTGAGGACTCTGACAGCATTATGGATTCTAAAATGTCCCTCACATACCCCTGGTGAACCTTGCCCAGCCTGGCAAGAACCATTCCTGACAGCAGCTCTCTGTGTCTGGGCTCCCATCACACAAGCAGCAAGCTCCCTAAGTTCTTTCTCCATATTTCTTTGCCTTTCCATTTCTTTCTGATGTACTTTATGGCTTCCCAGGTGGTGCAGTTGGTAAAAAAAAAAAAAATCCACTTGCCAAGGCAGAAGACACAGGAGATGTGGGTTCGATCTCTGGGTCGGAAAGATCCCCTGGAGTAGGAAATGGCAACCCATTCCAGTATTCTTGTCTGGGAGATCCCATGGACAGAGACAGGTGGGCTACAGCTTATGGGGTCGCAAGAGTTGGACATGACTGAATACACAATGCCTGAGAGATTTCTCCAAACTCTCCACTTGCTCCAAACATTCCCGGAACATAGACGTTTTAGGCATAGATCTTTAGGAGACACTAAGGAGTTTACAACTAGGCAAAATGCAAACTTTTCAATGTTTTAAATTCAGTGCTTTCTCGTCATGTACCAGAGCTGTTTTATTTAGTTGGGTTTTCAGGGAACCCAGCTTCTATTTGTCAGGTTTACGGTGTTGATGCGTCCCTCTCACTGAGGTGTTCAGAGCCTTAATTAGATCGCGAGTATAAAGTGCTTTGACAGCATCGGATGAAAAGTGCTAGAGAAATCTCTAGGGAATGTCTTCATTTTTGGCTCAAAAGACACAAGGAAATTAGAAAGCTTTAACAATCCAGCTAAGGTTTACAAGTAAACTTTGGGGGCTTTTTATCCGTCTGTGTGTGGTATGGTACAAAGACCAGACTTGGTTTTTTGTGTGTGTTTTTAACTTTTATTCTAACTGTAAACAAAGGAGCCATGTTGAACCACCCCCCTGCAGGACACATTAAATTTAAGTTCTCCATGCTGGGTCTGTGGGATGTAAATTACCAAGTTATTGTCTGCAGACCTTGAATCTTTTGAGCTAAGGAGAAACCTGCCCAGACTCATGTATTGAGTTAACACTTCTAAAAGGACATCTGGGATCCAAATTTTAAATTTCTTTCTTTTGAAAGAAAATGCCCCCGATAATACATATCTCCTGTGTAGGGGAAATGTTCCCTGAGATAGAGACAAGACTCATTTGTTTCTTCGGGTTTGGACCTGGGGTTCATTTAATTACTTCTCAGGCAGGCAAACCCTCTGCTTTGAGGCAAACAAATGATGGCAGAGTAAACAGCAGTGAGCGTGGATCAAAAGCCTTTTCATTCAGAAGGAAAGAACTTGGGGGGAGGGAGTCTCTCTACTGGGCCCAGCTCCACAAACAGTGACTCGCACCTGCCCCCCCCCCTCCCCCCCGCCCCGGGGACGGAGGCAGAGGTGGACCCTGAAGTTACCTGGCCAGGGGTGAGGCCGGATTCCAGCGAGGAGAGACCAGCCTGCAGCTCTGCCAGGGGGCCTGAGCCTTCCCCCAACACCCACCTTTCCAGGGAAGCTTTTTAAAATGCAAAACTCACCCAGTCTTTCCTTACAAGACACACTGTTCACAACAACCCTTTTTCCATGCCTTATCTCGTAGAAAAGGAGAGTTTAAAAAAAAAAATAACTTTGATTCCATCCTTGAAAACAATTCTAAAGAACTCACGTGGGGAAACTGGAAACACATGTGTGTGGTATGTATTTGGAAAAGGACATGTTGGTCTCCTTTAAAGACTGCCATGTATTTTCACAAGAAAAACAGATATTTATTTGTTACTTGTAATAAGGTGACGGAGAGAGAGGGAGGGAGAGAGAGAGAGCTGGGACAACTGGCGATCTTTCTGCATAGAATAAACCTGAATGCCTATAGGACTCCGCACCAAAATATATTCCAGATGGATCAACTATTTCAATGCAGTTACAATACTCAATCCAGTTACAATACATAGCTGTAAAAAAAATTAAGTGCATTTTGCTTAAAATCTTAAATGGCAAAATTCACTCTAGACAAGACACCAAAGTCAGAAGTATAAAGGAAAAGACTGGTAAGTTTAAGTACACAAGACATTAAAATTGTTTATGACAAAACTATCATAATCAGAGTCAAAAGAGATGCAACACTGACAATTTTTAACATGTGATAAAGATGGAATGTCATGAGGAAATTGAGATTCCTTACAAATCCATAAACAGAGAAAGAGAGAAAGGAACAGCCCAACAAGGAAATCAGTAAAGGACCTGAACATGTAGTTCATAGAAAATAAAACAGCCGCTAAATTTGGAAAAGTACTCATAATGAAACACATTCATAAAGAAATAAAAATTTGAAAAAAAAATTAGTTTCTATCATCCCACCAAAGATGAAAGCATTTGCTAATTCTCAGTGTTACCAAGGATGTAAAGAAACAGACATTCACACACAATACTCAGGAGATTGCAAATTGGTGTGATCTTTTTTTTTTTTTTGACAGTAAAAGGCAACTGGCAAGAGCTAATAAACTTACACCTCTAGAAACTTAACCCATGGATATACAAATATAAGCATAAGCAGATATTTGCTGCAACATTATTTGTAATAATGAAGATTCTGGAAGCATCTGTACACCGATCAATAGGGAATTGCTCAAATAAATTATGGAAAACATATACAATAAACTGTAGCCTTTATAAAGATTGGAGTAGACCTATATGCACTACTATAAAGAGATATTCAAGACATAGTTAATTACACAAAGGCAAGCTGCAGAAACCTGGGTGTAGTATGAACTCACTTGTGAAAATAAAAATGTGCTTGAGACGCAGGTTACTGACATTTCTAGAAAGAACCATAGGAAACATCTAATAGTGATTTTTCTCTGTGTAGTGGGAATTTCATTTGTATTTTCCTTCTTTTTTACTCTTTTCATTTTCACCATGGACTTGCTTTATTTTCACAGTGAAAATCTAGTTTTCAAAAATAAAAGATAAATAGGGGCTCATCTACCATTTAAAATTAATCAGAAGTTTTACTCAACAAATATATTCTGAAGGTGGACTATTAACCAGACTCTGAAGACAGAAAGATGTCCACAATGCCAGACCCCTCCTCCATGAGCTCATTTAATGTCTAGAGAGATAGAAAGAGAGCCAGGCACCCAAATAAGTAATTGCCCACCTAGATGGGCACGATAGAAAAGATCCCATCCTTTGTGATACCCAGTGCTGCCTGAAGCAGGACTCCAGAGTAGCCCATGCTGGACTCATGAGCACAAACCACAGCCTTCCTTGTGATCTCAGATACAGGACTAAAAACCCCAGGATACGGGGGTCTTCACAGCTCCCCCAGGAACTGGAATACAGTCATCCTTTGAAAGGTCTTTGTCAATCCCTCAGAATGTTAACCTTTGGAACTCATCTCTCAAAAGGCCTGGGTCAAGGGATCCAGCTCTCAAATATGAGCCCACGCTCCATGGGAACCACAGGTCTATTAAGCTTTAGCTTTGGAGCAATTATGAGGCAAAGGGAGCTTGAAGGCCTGAGGCTTTCATGACGGCAGAAGGGTCTCAGTGATGGCTGTGTAACGAGTATTATCTGCAAAGCATCACTGCCCCTTCCTTCAACCCCACTTGCGTGCAAACACCTGCCTTGTCAGGAGAGCTCGTTTGATAAGGACTCACTCAGCCATTGAGTGAGTCCCCAACTCCCCACCCTTCCGAATGGCAGGACTCCAAAGTCTGCATTCTCCCCTATGTGGGCCCTGCTCTCAGAGGGGAAGACTGGGATCAAGGAGCCATCCAGCATCTAAAGACCAACCTGAAAATCAACAAATGGGACTAATGAGGTGGTGTGGTCCCATCCTGCTGGGAATATGGCCTTGTGCAAAGATCCAGATCAAAAGAGTTCATGGGCTGGGGCAGAGATTAAGGAAGGGGAAACTTCCATTAGGTTGGGCAGAGGAAAATGTCCATGGCCCAAGCGTGAGTACCACTTTCAGGAACCCCCCACCCCGGGCTCTTTTCCATCATATGTGTTATCGCCACAGGCCTCCAGGGGGGCCCTCTGCACGCGAACAGCATGGAACAACCCCCACCTTCATGACCACCCCTCAGAGAGCCCCACGGGAATACCAGACAGGCCACGAATCAAGAGGGCAGGGTCAGCAGAAAAGTCCTCACTATTTGCCATCAGCATGGCAATGACAGGTCAGACAAGATAGTCAAAGACTGAGTCTTCTGGACCAGGGTGGTCAGACTGCGGGCAAATCACAGTCTCTCAGGAACACAGTCACCTCATCTGCAAAATACAGCCTACCTCACAAGCTGTCAGGATACACCGAGGCAACACTGGTGAATAAGCTTCGTGAATGGAGAGTCATGTTGGCATATACCCCTTGCTCCCAGGTGGCTGACTCAAACATTCCCCAGGAGCGAAACTCTCTCAGACATCGTGACTTCATAGTCCAGGAGTAGGGAAATGTAGGATGGAGCACTCCTGCAGAATTTCTGTGCGATGCCTGTGCAAGTCTTATACCTGTTTTTAACCTTGGGGGAGGCTTCAGCAAATAAAAAAAGAGTCTTATTTTACATTTGTCCTCAATAAACTTCACAATTATTACTTTCCTTTTCAACAGGAAATACCACTTGAAGGGAAAGAGGAGTGTTACTATGACAGGATGCTATAGGAGCATGATGGCGGTTAAGAGCCTCAGGAAGTCACTGAATGGCTCAGGGCCTCGATTTCCTCATCTGTAACAGTTTCTACTTTTCAGGCTGCAGGAGTGCTTCAAAGATGCCAAGCAGCTAGGAAACATTTGCACTTGCTCCATTATAAAGGACCCATTTTGTGCTGAAGAATTGATGCTTTTGAACTGTGATGTTGGAGAAGACTCTTGAGTGTCCCTTGGACAGCAAGGAGTTCAAACCAGTCCATCCTAAAGGAAATCAACCCTGAATAGTCATTGGAAGGACTGATGCTGAAGCCGAAGCTCCAGTACTTCGACCACCTGATGCAAAGCACCAACCCACTGGAAAAGATCCTAATGCTGGGAAAGATTGAGGGCAGGAAGAGGAGGTGACAGAGGATGAGATGGTTGGATGGCATCACTGATTCAATGGACATGAATTTGAGCAGACTCTGGGAAACAGTGAAGGTCAGGGAAGCCTGGCATGCTGCAGTTCATGGACATGACTTAGCAACTGAACAACAACATTTTGTGTTGGGGAAAATGAGGCAGAGATGATAACTTCCTATTTTAGACAAAATAAAGTGAACCAGTGTCTAAAGAATGGATGATCCTGAGTCTGTCTCAAACCTACCCTTTTCTTCCATTTCCTCTACCATAGGGACAAAACCTCTTACTAGTCTCCCTACCTTCTTGTCTTGCTCCAATCCTTCTTTAGTGTTTTTTATCATGTCTTTCTACTTCTCGAAGGTCAGGTCAAAACTTACATTTTCCATTTCCCAAGATGTAGTCTCCTTCCACTTAGTATTTACAAACTCAGGTAGGACCCCTCCTGGAGGCCTCTTCTGCTATCAGGCCGCATCCATGCTCAGGTCCTTCCTACAATCTGGTTGCTCAGCTTCCCTGCTGGCTCAGCTGGTAAAGAATCTGCCTGCAATGCAGGAGACCTGGGTTCGATCCCTGGGTTGGGAAGATCCCCTGGAGAAGGGAAAGGCTACCCACTTCAGTATTCTGGCCTGGAGAATCCATGGACTACAGTCCACAGGATCACAAAAAGTCGGACATGACTGAGCAACTTTCACACTCCAACCATCAGGCTCAGATCATTCTCAGGCCCCCTCCTACTATCTGGCTCCACCCACACTCAGGCCCCTCCTACCATCAGGCCCCACCCACACCCAGGCCCTCCAAATTTGGAATCCTCTCATTCATAGACCCTTTCTACTACAGGGTTCCTCTTACTCATAGAAATACCTACTCTTTTATGGTTCTGAACCAAGGAGATCACAAATTTCACCTTCCTTTTCCACATGTTGGAGACTGGGCTGTAATATTTAACATGATTTTATTCTAGGTTCAGAGATAAAAATGAGATGCACAGAATAAATTGCAGTTCCTGGATTTGGCTACCTGAAGGATTCCAAGCCCAGCCCATTCTCAGACATCTCCATGGGATTTCTCTCCTCAGCAGACCATCTTCCCTCTGCCTTTTAGAGTGTTCCCAGCATGTCTAGGCTCATACATGACCAGGACTGGAGAACAAATCCAGAAACACTCCACTTGAAAGTCAACCATCTTGGAATGTGTTTCCTACTCTCTCCAAAATATTTTACTCTCTCCAAAAGAAACCCATTACTAGCCAGTAGGATGGGCTTGACCCAGTCACCAACGGGATGACTGTTCCAGATTTGAGTCTAAGGAGCGTGCAGCATTGAAGGTACAGTCCAGGACACACTGCTCCATCTTAATCCAGCTCCTTTCTCATTGGCTGGCTCCAGTGCAAGGAAAGATCATTCTTGCTGTCCTTCCTGCTCCCTTCCAGTCTCCATACCTCTGCAAGAACAGGTAACACTCTTTAGCCATCAGTTTAGTTCAGTCGCTCAATTGCGTCTGACTCTTTGCAACCCCATGGACTGTAGCACGCCAGGCCTCCCTGTTCATCACCAACTCCTGGAGTTTACTCAACCTCATGTCCATTGAGTCGGTGATGCCATCCAGCAATCTCATCCTCTGTCGTCCCCTTCTCCGCCTACCTTAAATCTTTCCCAGAATCAGGGTCGGTTCCATAGCCATAGCCCATTCTAAATTAACACACAGAAAAGCAGCATTTTTCTAAAAGAAAAAGAGTCTTCAGAGATGCAAGAAGCCAATAACATAAACATTCACAGTTTAGTTCCTCAGAGTCGAAGCCTCTCAAACACCTGATCATGGTGTACATTACATTTACCTAATAAAATTGCATATTTGGGTTCTTTCCAGAACAAAGAAACAGGTTACGTTCAAAAATGTATTCCAGTCATTATTTCGTATGAGATAGAAAATTGCTTGGAGCTTTGAAATGCAGGTTGAGCAGCTTCTGTCGCTCCCCGGTAGGTTTTGAGACTCTCAGGGTCAGATTTCAGTCAAGATTCCAATCACAGCATTCAGCACTTCTCATCTTGCCAAGTTTCTCTGGTAAACAGAAGCATAGAGCTCAGCAGTGACAACTCAGACCTGATCTTACTGCGGCTGAATATCTATTTTCCTCCCCACCAACTTGCTCTATAGATTGTGGCTTTTCTACTCTGCAAATGATGACTGAACTTCCTGGAAAACACATACGTAGCCTCTTCAGCTTAGAACTTCTGATTTTACCCAAAGTAGCAATTCAGAATAAACCTCCCCCAAATGTGTCACTTTTGTATGAGGATTACTTTGGGCTAACCGCAACTGAGACCCTGTGGATTCAAGAGAAACTACTGCCCCTCCTGTAACTACCCAGAAGAATTTAAATTGGGGATTTTTCCCAGAAAAGAGTTATGACTGAAGGTAAATTTACTTAATGGCCCCATCTATATGGCAGGGCAAACCACTAATCACCAAACATCTACTTTTCTCCTTATTGTCCTGTGAATGACCTTCCTGTTCTTGGAAGTCCCAGGCCCCTGTACCATTCTTTAGCCCAGGATGGCATCTATACCTCACTTTATATTTTTCTCACCCTTTCATGCATATGGTATCTCTAATCATCTCATATATGTAGGATTCCCATATGGATGGAATTCAGTTTTATTTTCTCCTGTTAACCTGTCTCAGGTCAATTTAACTCTCAAACCAGCCAGAAGAAACTAGAAGCGTTCCTTCCCCAGAAGGGAAAGTTTTCTTCCTCCCCAACACTTACTTTAGCGCCCAAGAAGTGTCTGACGATACTAGCCTCTGCCATTGCAGACACTGGGAAGGGCAAAATCTCCTTGTCCCCAAAGCAAAATGTCTTATAGAAATGTCCAATCTCTCTCTAAGCAAAGTCCTTATTTTGACATGAATTAAATAGAAGGAGGAGCAGAAGGCCTCGAAAAACAAATGAGCAACTTTTTCAAAAGCTTTCAGAATCAAATGTAAAATTCATTAAGAAGAGTAATGGAAATTTTATGGCTGGTGCACAGATAAATTCATTGCTGCCTCTTAATTCATCAAGCACACATACAAGAGTGTATGCCAAATTGATTGGAACTAACAGCCTCTTAGAAGCTCTAACCAGCTGCGGACTCCGGGTAAACTAGTTGGAACAAAACAAAGAATGCCTCCTCCTCTCCCTTCTTCTCCCAGGTGTTGACTGAATTAAGGGTTAAACTTTCTCAACTCTAAAAACACTGAACAGCTCTGTTCTTCCATGACTGCCAAGCTCTTAGCTGCTCTTCAGGCCCAAGCAAGGTCAGAACTAACACAAAGGAGGTTTCTTTGGTTATTAGGAATCCCTATTCTATTTTTACCATGGCTCTAAAGACACAATTGAAGAATTCTGAAAAAAGGAAAAAGGAAGATGTAGTAACACAGATACTAGGTATTGTTCTGATCCAGGCGCACAGGTTAGGGAAAGGAAAGTTGAATGAGTCCCTTTTTTTTTTTGGCCACACCACACGGCATGTGGGATCTTAGTTCCCAGGCCAGGGATCAAACCCAGGCCCCCCTGCTGTGGAAGCAGAGCGTCTTAACCTCCAGGGAACTCCTAAATGACTCACTTCTCATTACTTTTTAGGATAACTTGGAAAGAAAGCTCTTAACCGCTTCCTTCAAGTTGATGCTTTAGTTCTTAGACTTAGTTTCTAAACTAGCCATTCAGCAGATCCAACAAGAGAACCAAAGGGACTCTGAAAGTCATCATCACAATTTAAAAAAAAAAAAAAGTGGAGGTCAGGTCCTCCTGTGAACAAGCCAGTACTGCATACCTTAATCTAAAATAAATTCTTGTCAGAGAGTTGTGAACATTATTTTACTAGGAAATATCAATTATTCAAAATTAACAATTCAATACACTTTGAGGGCTTAGTCTACACAAGGCACTGTGCTAAGCCTTATACATGTATTATCTCATTGAACCGTCACAACAACCTGATGAGATCGATGCTATCATAATTCCCATTTTTAAAGATGAGAACGCTAACACTCAGATAAGTTACATAACTTATCCAAGGTCAGACAGCTAGCATATCTGTCCCAACCCAAAGCTAAGCTGCTCAGCCATCAAGTGATGGCCTGACAAGTAAAACTGGAAGGCGGAAACTTGTAGGTTTTTGTCCTCAGAGAAACCACAGACGATTTGGATGAGCAAACAGAGAAGCTTCTTTTAACAATAATTCTTTACTATTTATAATATTTTTATAATAATATATAATGTGTGTCTGTAATATATTTATAATATTTTATAATGATTTTTAAAATTTACAATATTTTAATAATATTTCAACCATGGAAGGTGGATTTGGTCAGAAAGTGTTAAGACTGGATTTTGATCCTCCTGTTTGGGATCCAAATCTCTGAGGCTTCCATCCTCCAACAGTAGATGCCTTCAGGTTCACCCTCACGGAGAAGGGAGAAAAGGTCCACACGGTTCTAAATGGTTGGATGGTGTCATCATCGACTCAATGGACATGCGTTTGAGCAAACTCCAGGCGATAGTGAAGGCCAGGGAAGCCTGGCATGCTGCAGTCCATGGGGTCACAAGGAGTCAGACCCGACTGACCAGCAACAACGGTTCTAAGAGGTACTCATTTGGGGTTATTTGTTTCAGAAAGTGAAGATGACATGGAAAGTAACAGCTTCTTATTTACAGTTATTAGAAGTGCCGGGCAGTGCCGGGCAGTCACCATGGGAGGGGAAAGTCTTCAGAGGGAAACAATCCCCTAACTCAGGCTGCTTGTTGCTTTTGTCTCTCCACCTCCCTGCCCCTGTGGGAAGGTCTCAGACAACTTCCAGAAGGCATCTTTGGGGTAGTGACATCCTGAGCTGATATAGTCTGTGGGGTGGGGCAGCCTGCTAAAAGTTTGAGGATGCTTTCCCCAAAAGGGATAGAAATGAACAAATCCTGAATAAGAAGTTATTTTCATTTGCATGATTTTATCAACTTACTGATATGACAAACATTTGCTGATTGCTTTCTATATGCCAAGCTCAAGCAAGATCTGGAGACCCAAGGATGAGTAATCCTAAATGATTTTTTTCTCCCCTTTAAATGAACAGAGTGATGATTTGAGTAAGAAATTATTGTCATTTCAAATAAGTGATCTCTGGGCTGGAACACAAAGGTAATTGATTTGATTAGTCTTCACCTTTTCAAAGAAATATCTAATTGGGTCTCTGGAGAGTTGCTAACTTCAGGCTTGTAATGTTTTGTGTATTTGTTTTAATTGTGTTTCTGGGTGACTGCTTAATTAGCTGTTTGTAGGGAGGGGCAAGAAAGCAAAGGCATACTTTGTTTCAGCGGTGGTTCTGTCAGGGCCTCTATGTTAGACAGAAATTCGTTTTTCTGTAGGTATAAGAAAAGCCAATTAACAGTGGTTTAAACATAAAGTTGTTTGTCTCATGTAACAAGAAGTCTGAAGTACTTACGGGGCTGGCAAAGAAGCTCAAAATTGCCATCAGATACCAAATCTATCTTTTTCTCTACCATCCTCAGGGTACTGGGCTTCATCCTCATGTCAGTTGCCTCCTGGTGGCCAAAGGGCTGCCACATTGCCAGCTATCGTGTTTGAGTTCCAGAAAGGAATAAGGAAGAAGAGACATTAGCAGATTTCAGCTAATATCTCACTGGCCAACCCTATCACATGGCCAACCTACTGACTTCAAGGAAGACAAGAAAAGTAATGTTTGTTCTTATCTTAACAGCCTAACAGAGTCAGAGAAAAAAAGAGAGAGAGAGAAAGAGATTGGAAGTAAGAGGTTAGTCAGATAAGAGGATCTGTCATTCTACTCACCTATAAAGAAAGGCCATTTTTAAAGTTCCTGGATATTTTTCAAAGGAAGAAATATCAAAAAAAGAGTTGCAATAATTGTTCAGTTCAGTTCAGTTCATTTGCTCAGTTGTGTCCGACTCTTTGCGACCCCATGAATCACAGCACGCCAGGCCTCCCTGTCTATCACCAACTCCCAGAGCTTACTCAAACTCATGTCCATTGAGTCAGTGATGCCATCCAACCATCTCAACCTCTGTCATCACCTTCTCCTGCCCCCAATCCCTCCCAGCATCAAGGTCTTTTCCAATGAGTCAACTCTTCACATGAGGTGGCCAAAGTATTGGAGTTTCAGCTTCAGCATCAGTCCTTCCAATGAACACCCAGGACTGATTTTTAGGATGGACTGGTTGGATCTCCTTGGAGTCCAAGAGACTCTCAAGAGCCTTCTCCAACACCACAGTCATAGCATAGTACAAACATATATATTATTTTTACTAGTAAGCTTTCTTTTCAGCACAATAACTATAGGTAGAATCTTATTTGGTGGTACCAGCCTTTGAGAAGCCAGGTCAAATGGAGCCCTGCCTTCCCAGTGTTCCACTAGACCTCCACGGCAAGTGCTGGCTGAGAGCCCCATAAGCTGTAAATAATAATCAATGTCCTCAAGAAAAATTCATCATGACAGTCTTCACTGTATAAACCAGAAGGGAATCTGAAATCAAAAGGACAGAGACAGTTCCTGAAAAGGTTTATAAAGAGAGATCATTTAGTAATGCCAGAAAATAAGAAAGGATAACCCTGAAACACTTAGGGGAGATTATGACCTCAATGTTGACATTTGAAAGAAAAGCACAGATTTTTGCTTTATGCTATTTCCAAATGACTATCCTTCTTATAGTCATCTAGAACTGTGTGGCCCAGTATCTATGAGCCACATGTGGTTATTGTGCACTTGAAATGTGGCTGGTCCAAACCGAGATGTCCTGTGGGTGTAAAATCCATACGAGATTTCAAAGGCTTCAGTTCACTTCAGTCACTCAGTCGTATCTGACTCTTTGCAACCCCATGGACTGCAGCACACCAGGCTTCCCTGTCCATCACTAACTCCCAGAGTTTGCTCAAACTCATGTCCATCGAGTTGGTGATGCTGTAGTAAGCAAAAAAAATAGTAATAATAAAGTAAGATATTTTGTTAATAATTTCTTATATTGAATACATATTGAAATGATAACTGTTTGGGCATAGGGAATTAAATAAAATATTGTTAAAATTAGTATCAGCTGTTCCTTCTTTTTTTTAATGGAGCTAATGTAAAATATAAAACTTCTCTGGTGGTCCAGTGGCTAAGACTCCACACTCCCAATGCAAGAGGACTAGTTCAATCCCAGGTCAGGGAACAAGCTCCCACGTGCCACACCTAGGAGCCCACCTGCCACAACAAGAATCAAAGACCCCACGTGTCACAGAGAAGACCCAGCGCAACCAAATAAATAATAAACAAATAAATGAAGATTCCATATGCCACAACTAACGATCCTGCATGCTGCAACTAAGACCTGGTGCAGTCAACTGAAAGAGAAAGAAAATATAAAATGACACATATGGCTTATATTTGGGTCTTACATTGTATTTCCATTTTATGGTGCTGGTCTCAGAAGGATGACATTTAACTAAAGTGAAAGAAAGTGAATTCACTCAGTCATGTCCAATTCTTTGCAACCTCATGGACTGTAGCCTACCAGGCTCCTCCATCCATGGGATTTCCCAGGCAAGAATACTGGAGCGGGTTGCCATTTCCTCCTCCAGGGGATCTTCCCGACCCAGGGATGGAACCCGGGTCTCCCGCACTGCAGACAGACGCTTTCCAGTCTGAGCCACCAAGGAAGTCACATATTACTAATGTCGATCTGTAATAGATGCTGTTGATGTCCCTGCCCGTGGCCCCGTGGCCCATTTCTGAGTTCACCAGCCACCTCCAAGGACATGCAGGCCAACAGGTTCCTAACTGTTGGGAGATGTCCCCCTGCTTCTCAGCTTACAGGCCTGCTCTGGGGCGTAGGAGCTTGTCAGGGCAGCTCAGAAGGGCCCAGTAATGCTCCCAGGAGGAGCCCTGAACCAAGAAGGGCTGGTGAGTAAATGCCGCCTTCAGCACCCCCCTGCGGTGTTTTCTATGGTCCCCCTGGGCCTCCAGCACATCGTGCCCTGAGGTCCACAGCACGGCTTCCTCACTAACAGAGATGGTGACCCTTCTCTGTTTCTACCTTCCCTCCCCTCACTCACGCCTCCTGGAAGCTCTCCGACCCCCAGTCTATGTCTCAGCTCTGCTTCAGGGGGTCCAAACCAAGGAAACAATTCGAACATTCGCACAATCCCTGCTTCTAGGACCCATGCCAAGTATCCTTTGACTTAACAACTCACGCTGAGCTTTTCTTCCTGGGCTATTATCAAAGATGTCTTTAATTACTATTGCTTTCCATCAACTCATTTAGGAGTCCATTGTTAATGGCTTTAAAAGACAAACAGAAAGGATCCCGCTCTAATTACACACATAGCAAATCATTTGAGTTTGCTTATTTTTTTTTTCCAATTAATTTGCTTACATTTAAACTATACTTATGTAGTGTTGTCTTCATTATCAAGCCATTAAGGACACTGATGTGGCCCTTTGAAACATTTTGTTCTGCCCTGGGGCAAAGGCAGATTCTTTTCGCCTGACAAAATCAAAATGCATAAGACTCTCAAACACATTTCTCATCTGATCTGAAAAAAAGTCATGACCAGCAGGAAACCGGTGTTGGTAGGGGACAGCCACCATTCCCCAGGCCCTGTGAGCAAGGATCAAACACCAGGTAGAGCTGTGGGGTGTTCTGGATGCTCTGATCAGCAACACAGCCCTTGCTATCTGATCCAGTGCTGCTTTGACTATATGATAGAGTTTTTTTAAAAAAATAGGCTTTAGATTCTGACTGACCCAGGTTCAATCCTGTGTCTACAGCTTACCAGTGTGACCTTCTTCCAATCACTCATTCTTTCTGAGCCTCAGTTTCCCTATCAGTCGTATGAGGATCAGGGCTCTCACAGGGTGAGCATGGGGGGGACACTGGCGCACATATAAGGGTCTTATGGGCTTCCCTGGTGGTTCAGTGGAAAAGAATCTACCTGCAATGCAGGAGGCACAGGTTCGATCCCTGGCTGAGGAAGATCCCCTGGAGAAGAAAATGGCAACCCACTCCAATATTCTTGCCTGGAAAATCCCATGGACAGAGGAGACTGGTGGGCTACAGTCCATGGGGTCACAAAGAGTCAGACACAACTTAAACGGTTTACACTGTCTTCAAAAATCTCTATTAGGATACATTTTTTAAGGTTTTAAAAAAAACACCTGCTTTTTCATATACTTTTGTGCATTTCTCCAGTCATTTGCACACTTGGAACTTCCATGTATCCCAGACCTCTCTTGACCCAGACCACGATGAGGATAACAGTCCTACCTATCCAACAGTTCCTCTCATCAATTCACAGGGAACACTAGAAAACATGAGACTTGTTCCAAACCACTTGTCCTTTCTTCTCGTTGAGGTCCACACACACCTCTCCCCGAGCCTTCCCACTGTGGCCTTTCTGTGGTCCCTGGAATCCCTGGTACCCCAACTTCACTCTTCTGTCTGGCTCTCCAGTTGGACATTCATGGATTGTCATTCCAGGAATCAGTAAATACTTGGTATGCCCTCAGAATGTTCTCCCTCATGAATTATCGCTATTGAGGGCCTTGACAGTCTCTCTCCCAATTCCTAGAACTAGACCCTAGACTCTGTCCCCATTAGATAATGTATCCAGCAAGGTCCCCGGCATGCAGTGCTCAGTCATCCCAGGGTGTTCTTCTCTTGTACCTAATAAATTTCTTCTGGTCTGAAACCTTCTCAGGAAGCTGGGATTTCATTCAGTGTTTCATTTAACTGGAAATAACTATTGAGTGCTTATGAAGTGTGGAGCCCTTCTCTAGATTCTAAAATAAGGATGAAAAGAGCTACAGAGAAAAATGTATCCTCTTGTCCTTCCAGGAATTTACACCTGACTCTAGCACAGAGAAACCCATTAAATCCTCAAAGTTTGTTAAAGGAAAAACAGACATAAACACAATGAAAAGTTTAGAAATTATTGTCAGGGTTTTGATGGGGCTTAAGACATTCTTGTCAAAGGGATCTAGCAATACCCAATCCTGCCAGCCTTCCTTCCACACCTTGAGGTTCCTCACACGAGGGATGATGACAAATAGGACTTGAAGAACTGTGCCATTTTTAATTACCTGAAATTAGGCTCTAAAATCCTATGAAGAGCTGGTGGAAGGTCTGAATGGTGCCCATGTTCTACCTGCAGACCAAATGGGCCTTTGCCATCTTCCTAAACCCAAACCCAAATCTTGAGATTGCACTGCCCACTGACTAGAAGCACTGCCCAGGTCACAGAAGACAGGGAAGAGAGAGGGTAAGGCCTCTCCAATTGCTGGTTCAGTACTGAGCCTTTTTAACACACAGGTACCCTGACCTTGGTAAACATGGCCCTACTGGTGGACAGAAATCTCACCTCTTTCCCCTATGCTAATATGAAGCAATACATCATAAATTGATTTTAAAAAATGGTAGGCAGAGGACACTATAAAGCAAGGAAGAGGGAATTCACTTTGTACCAGGATAATAAAAGAAGTAATGAGACGTTATTTGACAGAGTTCCTCTTGCCTTGAACATAAAAAGAGTTCCTCCCATCAAGGAAAGTCAGAAATCAATCTGTTCCTCCCCTTCTCCCCCGAACCCACACATTCTCACAAGGGAGCCCGCTCTGTACTACTTCTCAGCCCATACCATCGCAACAAACCTGGGCTCAATACACAGCCCAGTTCTGCAGTCAATTACCAGCAAGTTCACAAGCTGCTCCCTCTTTGAAACATGCATGCAAGAGGAGAGCTGCTTGGCTGTTTAATGAAATTCTTTTCTCAACTGCTTTCTGGGTATTTTCCGTAATTGAACTGTCGACAGACAAAACAAGGACGGCTGCTTCTAATAGTGTGTGGCATTTCATAGACACCTTTGAATGAACTGTAACAAGGCACGTTAAACAAATGTTTATTAGCTGTGTAGTTCTGTTGGAGGGCAACCCACTACACCTTTCTTAAATGAGAGTTTGAGCAATCTAAACATGCTGAAGAAGCACTGAGTAACTCTTATTCACGAAATGTTGTGGAAAATGGCATCTTTTGACAAAAATTTTTAAGATGGTATTCTCCTTTTTATTTCATTTAATTAATCCTTGCATGTAGAGAAATATTACATTTCACATGAGCTAGAGGGAAACACCTTAAAATTTCTAGGATTCCCAACTCCCTTGGTCTATTCTGTTCCATTCTTTTATTTTCACATTTTTCTGTTTCTTGAAATGAAGTGAAAGTCTGTCAGTTGTGTCCGACTCTTTGTAACCCCATGGACTATACAGTCCATGGAATTCTCCAGGCCAGAATATTGGAGTGGGTAGCCTTTCCCTTCTCCAGGGGATCTTCCCAACCCAGGGATCAAACCCAGGTCTCCACATCGCAGGCAGATTCTTTACCAACTGAGCCACAAGGGAAGCCCAAGAATACTGGAGTGGGTAGTCTTTCCCTTCTCCAGGGGATCTTCCCAACCCAGGAGTTGAACTTGGGTCTCCTGCACTGCAGGCAGATTCTTTACCAACTGAGCTATGAGGGAAGCCCTTCTGTTCTTAAGCCCAGGTCTACAGCCCAAATATGTTTTTCTCCCTCATCTCTACTTTCATGGACTTGAAGACACTGATAAATGTAATGTAGGTTGAGAACCTATCTTTTCCACAGTTACTCAGCTTCTTCTTGGGTACTTGGGTCACACCATCAAAAGTCTTTAGTCTTAAAATTTTGGCCAGCATGGCAAAAACAAATCCATAAAATCGAAAATAAAAAGTCATCTCTAGCTGGCATATGTTTGTACCTATCAGTATTTGTGCTAATTATAATGTTGCCTGATTTCAAAAGAAACGTTGTGTATAAGAAATGAAGAGAAAGGACCTTGAACCACTGGAAAACTCAGGTGCTTTTATTCCTACCTAAGGAAATTTGGAAAAACACTCAGAGTATATAAATATACTCAATATATTTATAATCAAAATGACCTTGAATAGTTTTGCTATTTATATATCTGAAGCATCATGTTTTGATGTCCCCCAAAACTGGTAGGTAGAGTATACAAATTTTTGCTAGGGATATATTGAATAGGATGCTAATCCTAGGTGGTGCTAGTGGTAAAGAACCTGCCTGACAATGCAGGAGATGTAACAGATGTGGGTTCGATCTCTAGGTCTAGAAGATCCCCTGGAGAAGGGCACAGCAACCCACTCCAGTATTCTTGCCTGGAGAATCCCCATGGATAGAGGAACCCGGTGGGCTACAGTCCATGGGGTCACAAAGAGTCGGAAGTGACTGAAGCAACTTAGCACGCACTAGGAAAGCCAGTTAGGCTAGCAACTGACAAATATGGGAACTAGAGATACCCATATGTTTACCCCAATATTTGACCTGTTGCCTGGTTACAGTAGACACAGAAGTGGGCAGTTTAAGCAGCTGTCACATGATTTAAAATAACACTGCACTATAGATTATAGGGGACAAGAAGTGAGGGGAAGAAGACAAAGTGTTTAACCTGAATAATCTAGACCATCTATAGAGAGCAATTGAACTACATAATTACCCAACTGACTAATTTGGTTGTTGCTGTGATATGCCAAACAGATGGACAAAATCAACTGCAGGCATGATGTTAGATTCTAGGATTCAAAAATAAACAAACTATAGCACCTGCTCTTCACAAAGCCAGACCCTAATAGGGACAACCATGGAGGAAGGAAGGGAGGGAGGAAGAAAGAAAGTGGAGGAGGGGAAAGGAGGGGGGCAAGGGGGGAAATAAGGAATATAGAGAAATAAAAGGGGGGATTGAATCTACCTGAGAGGGGCGGCAATAAGGAAAGAGGAGATGGTGTTCAAACAGGCTCTAGAAAGATGTGCCAGCATTTACTCAAAAGACAAGGTGATAAAGGTGTGCAAGGCCTTTATGCTTGTGCAAGACATTTGCATCTTCTGTTTCCTAGAGTTTGCAGTCTGAGTAATGAGAAGAAGAAAAACTTCAAAATCAGTAGAACACTCCTCAAAAACAGAAAATTGCTATTGTTGTTGTTTAGCCACTGAGTCATGCCCAACTCTTTTGCGACCCCATGGATGGTAGCTAGCCAGACTCCTCTGTCCATGGGATTTTCCAGGCAAGAATACTGGACTGGGTTGCCATTTCCTTCTACAAGCGATCTGTCCAACCCAGGGATCAAACTCGAATCTCCTGAATTGCAGGCTGATTCTTTACCACTGAGCCACCTGGCAAGCCCCCCAAACAGAAAATATGCTTGAGCAATTGCCTCTTTTAATGATTTAGATGGAGAAGGAAATGGCAACCCACTCCAGTATTCTTGCCTAGAGAATCCCATGGACAGAGAAGACTGGGTGGGCTACTGTTCATGGGATCAAAGAGAGTCTGACATGACTGAGTGACTAAGCACAATGATCTAGAATCACAAGCTGGAATCAAGATTGCCAGTAGAAATATCAATAACCTCAGATATGCAGATGATACCACCCTTATGGCAGAAAGCAAGGAATTAAAGAGCCTCTTGATGAAGGTGAAAGAGGAGAGTGAAAAAGCTGACTTAAAACTCAACATTCAAAAAATGAAGATCATGGCATCTGGTCCTGTTACTTCATGGCACATAGATGGAAAAACAATGGAAACAGTGACAGACTTTATTTTCTAGGGCTCCAAAATCACTGCAGATGGTGACTGCAGTCATGAAATTAAAAGTCACTTGCTACTTAGAAGAAAAGCTACAACCAACCTAGACAGCATATTAAAAAGCAGAGACATTACTTTGCCTACTAAGGTCTGAATAGTTAAAGCTATGGTTTTTCCAGTAGTCATGTACAGATGTGAGAGTTGGACAATAAAAAAGGCTGAGCACTGATGAACTGGTACTTTCAAACTGTGGGGCTGGAGAAGACTCTTGGAAGTCCCTTGGACTGCAAGGAGATCAAACCAGCCAATCCTAAAGGAAATCAGTCCTGAATATTCACTGGAAGGACTGATGCTGAAGCTGAAGCTCCAGTAATTTCACTACCTGCTGCAAAGAGCTGACTCTTTGGAAAAGACCCTGATGCTGGGAAAGACTGAAGGCAGGAGGAGAAGGGGACAACAGAGGATGAGATTGTTGGATGGCATCACTGACTCAGTGGATGTGAGTCTGAGCAAGTTCTGGGAGATGGGCAGGGAATGGACAGGGAAGCCTGGTAGTCCATGGGATTGCAAAGAGTTGGACACGACTGAGTGACTGAACAACAACAATGATGTAGAACAGTGGTTCTCAAAGTGTGACCTCCAGGCAGGCAGCATGAACATCACCTGAGAATTTGTTAGAAACACAGGTTCTTGCCCTCATCCACTGACTCAGAAACTCCAGTGTTGGGGCAGCAGAGTGTTCTAAGACGCTCCAGGGAGCTCTGATGCCAAAGTTTGAGAACAGCTGCCCCAGAGCAAGTATCAACCTGTAGTATGCTTTCTGCATCTTGCCAGTAGAAATAATTAAAACTTTCTTAAATCTAATTCATACAAATGCATCACATTACTAGTTCCTAAACTTCTATCCACGTACAACATCAAAGCCCATCTTGATGAAATTTTTCACTGATCCCCAATGAAATAAGTGAAAAAACCAAGAGCTTCTCACAAAGCATATTCTTTTTTTTGACCAAGGAAATTGGGGCTTCCCCAGTGGACCAACAGTAAAGAATCTTCCTGCAGTGGAGAAGACATGTGTTCGATCCCTGGGTTGGGAAAATCCCCTGGAGAAGTACTTGGCAACCCAGTCCAGTAGTCTTGCCTGGAGAATCCCATGGACAGAAGTGCCTGCTTGTTGGTTGCAAAGAGTTGGACATGGCTGAAGCAACTTTGCACACACACACCTTTTTATTGTTAAATTTTCATTCTTTTTATGGAATAACAGTAATAAAAGAACAATGACTTTTTTCCAAATAAATTTAATTGGCAAAATAGACCATTGCTTATGTTGATGCTCAAAAGGCTTGTTTTTAATGTAACTAGTCCAAAAACTTAGACATGTGTAAACCACTGAAATTGATAGGATATACATAGCTTTGCCAGGGAGAAAAAAAATATGAATGTATTTTTCTAACTGAGAGTCAATAATGTTTTACTAAGATTTGTATCTATTTTTATTCCAAAAACATCTAAATTAAGTTTGAGATTCAAAAAAAAACAAGCTTTAGTAGAATACAAATTTAATAAATATCCATCTCTGACTTTTATTCTAGGATGACCATTTTCTTTATGAATTGTCACTTGGAAAATTTCTTATTAGTGATATAATATTTATATACTATATTGCCTATGTGTATGTGTGTGGAGGGATGTATTTATTTGCTAGCTTTTTTGAGATCCCCAAGCACCTTGGGGAGAGTAGAAAGGGTAAGTAGAGACAGTATCATAAATAAACTATTATTATTTATAATGTACATTCTTCATTCTCATGCACTAATGCACAATGTTATTTATTAGTTTAATCACTGTTGTGAGAACTGTTATTATTATTTCATGATGTAAAACTGAAAATGGAAATTGGAAAAGAGGAAAGAGAAAAATACATTCTAAACTTGAGGACATGTAAGATTTACTATACCTAACCTGTGCATAGATAAACCATATTTATTTCTATTACAATCCCTTATTCACCAAGATATTAAATTGCCTCCTACCCCAGGAGCCACTGGAGCATTAGTGACCACTGGAACACAAACCTCATCTCCTCTCATCATCTCCGCAAACTTCCTTTCTTATAGTTGTACTATAACATCCTTGTCCCAACTTAACCCCTCAAGCCTCAGATTACTGCAGGCCAGAGCAGCTACTTCTGTAGATCCAGGGGATCCAGGGAGCTCAGGGGATTAAAAAATCCTGAGTGACTCAGTTCAGACATCCCCATCCTATGTCTCAGAGTCCTCTCTGCCCCCACTGAGGGTCATGACCTGATGAGAGGCACCTGCCTGGCTGTGAAATCAACCTTTCTGGAGATCTGCAGTTCTTTGTGTGTGTGTGTGTGTGTGTGTTGTTTTTCTTTTTTTTTTTTTTCCCAATTATTTTTATTAGTTGGAGGCTAATTACTCTACAATATTGTAGTGGTTTTTGTCATTCATTGACATGAATCAGCCATGGATTTACATGTGTTCCCCATCCTGAACCCCGCTCCCACCTCCCTCCCCATCCCATCCCTCTGGGTCTTCCCAGTGCACCAGCCCCGAGCACTTGTCTCATGCATCCAACCTGGACCGGTGATCTGTTTCACCCTTGATAATATACATGTTTCGATGCTGTTCTCTCAGATCATCCCACCCTCGCCTTCTCCTACAGAGTCCAAAAGTCTGTTCTATACATCTGTGTCTCTTTCCATCTTACTTATAGGGTTATCGTTACCATCTTTCTAAATTCCATATATATGTGTTAGTATACTGTATTGGTGTTTTTCTTTCTGGCTTACTTCACTCTGTATAATGGGCTCCAGTTTCATCAACCTCATTAGAACTGATTCAAATGAATTCTTTTTAATGGCTGAGTAATATTCCATTGAGTATATGTACCACAGCTTTCTTATCCATTCGTCTGCTGATGGGCATCTAGGTTGCTTCCATGTCCTGGCTATTATAAACAGTGCTGCGATGAACATTGGGGTGCACGTGTCTCTTTCAGATCTGGTTTCCTCGGTGTGTATGCCCAGGAGTGGGATTGCTGGGTCATATGGCAGTTCTATTTCCAGTTTTTTAAGGAATCTCCACACTGTTTTCCATAGTGGCTGTACTAGTTTGCATTCCCACCAACAGTGTAAGAGGGTTCCCTTTTCTCCACACCCTCTCCAGCATTTATTGCTTTCAGACTTTTGGATAGCAGCCATTCTGACTGGCGTGTAATGGTACCTCATTGAGGTTTTTATTTTCATTTCTCTGATAATGAGTGATGTTGAGCATCTTTTCATGTGTTTGTTAGCCATCTGTATGTCTTCTTTGGAGAAATGTCTGTTTATATCTTTGGCCCATTTTTTGATTGGGTCATTTATTTTTCTGGAATTGAGCTGAAGGAGTTGCTTGTATATTTTTGAGATTAATCCTTTGTCTGTTTCTTCATTGCTATTATTTTCTCCCAATCTGAGGGCTGTCTTTTCACCTTGCTTATAGTTTCCTTTGTTGTGCAAAAGCTTTCAAGTTTCATTAGGTCCCATTTATTTATTTTTGCTTTTATTTCCAATATTCTGGGAGGTGGGTCATAGAGGATCCTGCTGTGATTTATGTCAGAGAGTGTTTTGCCTATGTTCTCCTCTAGGAGTTTTATAGTTTCTGGTCTTACATTTAGATCTTTAATCCATTTTGAGTTTATTTTTGTGTATGGTGTTAGAAAGCATTCTAGTTGCATTCTTTTACAAGTTGTTGACCAGTTTTCCCAGCACTACTTGTTAAAGAGGTTGTCGTTTTTCCATTGTATGTTCTTGCCTCCTTTGTCGAAGATAAGGTGTCCACAGGTACGTGGATTTATTTCTGGGCTTTCTATTTTGTTGTTCCATTGATCTATATTTCTGTCTTTGTGCCAGTACCATACTGTCTTGATGACTGTGGCTTTGTAGTAGAGCCTGAAGTCAGGCAGTTTGATTCCTCCAGTTCCATTCTTCTTTCTCAAGATTACTTTGGCTATTCGAGGTTTTTTGTATTTCCATACAAATTGTGAAATTATTTGTTCTAGTTCTGTGAAGAATACCATTGGTAGCTTGATAGGGATTGCATTGAATCTATAGATTGCTTTGGGTAGTATAGTCATTTTCACAATATTGATTCTTCCAATCCATGAACATGATATATTTCTCCATCTATTTGTGTCCTCTTTGATTTCTTTCATCAGTGTTTTATAGTTTTCTATGTATAGGTCTTTTGTTTCTTTTGGTAGATATACTCCTAAGTATTTTATTCTTTTTGTTGCAATGGTGAATGGTATTGTTTCCTTAATTTCTCTTTTCTGTTTTCTCATTGTTAGTGTATAGAAATGCAAGGGATTTCTGTGTGTTAATTTTACATCCTGCAACTTTACTATATTCATTGATTAGCTCTCAAAATTTTCTGGTAGAGTCTTTAGGGTTTTCTATGTAGAGGATCATGTCATCTGCAAACAGTGAGAGTTTCACTTCTTCTTTTCCTATCTGGATTCCTTTTATTTCTTTTTCTGCTCTGATTGCTGTGGCCAAAACTATATTGAATAGTAGTGGTGAGAGTGGGCACCCTTGTCTTGTTCCTGAATTCAGGGGAAATGCTTTCAATTTTTCACCATTGAGGATAATGTTTGCTGTGGGTTTGAGCAGTTCTTGTCATTAAATACTCAACCTGTTCTTTAGCTTTTTCTGCCCTCTGGATACAACAGAGAAGAATACACTAAGTCCCCTACCTATGAAAGTGTTATTTTCTGAGAGCATGTTTGTAAGTCCAATTTGTTCATAAGTCCAATGAAGTTAGCCTAGGTACCCAGCCTAGGGACCCACACAACCAGCTATATATAGTACTATACTATAATAGGGGATTCCCAGAAGGCACTAATGGTAAAGAACCAGCCTGCCAATACAGGAGACATAAGAGACATGGGTTCAATCCCTGGGTTGGGAAGATCCCCTGGAGGAGGGCATGGCAACCCACTCCAGTATTCTTGCCTGGAGAATCCCATGGAGAGAGGAGCCTGGTGGGCTATATAGTCCATAGGGTCACAAAGAGTGAGACACGACTGAAGTGACTTAGCATGCACGCATACTGTAATAGATTTATCATACTTTTCACACAAAAAATACACAAAAAACAAACACAAAAAATATAGAAAACATCTGCAATCTTACAGTACAGTGCCTTAAAACATACAGTAATACATTCCCGTATTACTGGGCAGGTTGGCATCTTTGAAAGGTCGCCACTTGAAGGTTCATATATAGGGGACTTACTGTGTTTCCATCTACGAAGGAGGAACTCTAGCTTTCACTAGCTGGTGACCTTAAACGTGCCGCTGACCACTCTCAGTTTGTCACCAGTGTGTAGACAGCCCCCAGCAAGAGCTATTCAGGTGGTAGTTCTTGCAACGACAACTTCCCCCAAAGTGTCCCTGTGCCTGAGCTACTGAGCCCACCAATGCGCCCTCTTGCATTGGAGTCCCATCCCAATTTACCACTGGTGACAGTTCTAAGGACTGCACCATCTTTGCATGCCAAGAGCTAGCATCACTCCACCTGCCACCAGCAAAGGGTAGCAAATGGCCACTGCAAATGGCCTTCTTAGAATCTGCTTTCTAGAACACCTTTGAGCCCAACTGGCTTAGGGCAGGTTCCCTAGCAAACAGGTCCTGAGGCAGAAGATCTGCAGATGCTCCCCTGAACCATACCTGTGAGGGAGTGAGGAGCAGGATCAGGCAGAGGGAGACCTTGAACTTGGACAGAGTCCTTGGCCTACCCCAGGGGAGCTCTGAAGGTGAAATGGCTCTAAGGAGTTGGCCTACATTTGGGGGCAAGAGGACCAGTCCATTGCACACCCGCATCAACTAGTCATTGACCTGAGGGCAGACATGGAATGAGGAATCTCCCCCTTCCTGGGGATGAGCTCAGACATGAGTTCGTAGCAGGCAGTACCCCTGACAGCTGGAGGAACACGTGTTCAGTCCCAAAGGGGCCTCCAGGCAGCAGAGCCACTTCATCCCTGCAAGTCAAGAACTGGGATGATGCAAATGATAAAGATGCTCAGTTGCTTCCCAGCCTGGCATCCGCTGGCTTCTCCAACCTCATCTACTGCAGCACCTCTACTCCGACCTCTTCAGCCAACCGGTCTCTCTCCAAGAGGCTCCCTAAAGAACCCAAAAACCGTCCTGCCTCTCAGCCTTGGCTCACCGCCTGCCTCCTGCCTGGGACACCCTGCTCCTCCCACCGCTTCTCACTCTTTCTCGTTCAGTCCAAGCCCCACCTTCTCCAGGAAGTCTCACCGGTGGCTCCAGCCTACTCTGCCCTCTCCTGTAACTCCTGTACTAATCCTGGAATGCCAAGGGGCCCTGAATCCTCTAGTTCACTATTTTGAGATGCATCTTTCTGGACTTCCACCAGACTGAGAACTGCTACCTGCTAAGATGCAACCTTAGAGAGAGTGAGAAGGTCTGGGAGCTTCACCTTCTCCATTTGTGTTAAACCTAGAACTTATTTACTTATTGCTGTTGTTTTAGTCAATAAGTTGTGTCTGACTCTTTAGCAACCCTATGGACTGTAGCCTGCCAGGCTCCTCTGCCCATGGGGTTTCCCAGGCAAGAATACTGGAGTGGATTGCTCTTTCCTTCTCCAGAGGATCTTCCCTACAGAGGAATCAAACCTGTGTCTTCTGCACTAGCAGGCAGATACTTTACCACTGAGCCACCTGGGAAGCTCTTATTTACTTATTACTGGAATGAATATCTTAAGTACCTACTAAGCATCAGGCCTAACAACAATCCTTTTCTCCACGAGTTAGCGGTGGGGGTGGAGGGGTGATCTTGTTCATGGAATCTTTTGTTCAGAACAGAAAAGCCAGGGAGGCCAATGGACTTGCCACAGTCTCGGGAGGAGGCCAAAAGGGGAAAAAGTTAAGAAAGAGGGAAATTCTGCAGAAAATGGACATGGAGGTGAGCCAACCCAACTCCACGCCCACCCTCTTCGGCCGTGACCAACTTTATGAAAGCCGTCACTAATACCCGATATCTGGAGCTATTAGTTTTTACTCAATTCTCTCAAATCCCCAAGAACATATTCCTCCTCTCTCCAAACATAAAAAAGAAGTTCAGGGAAAAAAAAAAAAAAGACAGTGAAAATAGAAATTAAAGCTAGTGGGAAGGAAAGAGTAACTTTGAGAGTTCGTTTTTAAATCTGGGCTAGTTCCTTTAGATTTCAGGGCCTCGGGGCAATGACCATTTCTTATTCCTAATTTAGTTTAAGCACACAGCTCCCTCACAGGTGTCTGTCTCACCAGTTTTAAAACTGTGCCCTTAGAATGAACTTCTCCAGGGCTGGAGTAAATAAACATCCCTCTTCCATGAGATCATGTCTCCTTTTCATAAAGTATCTTTGTTCCGTGCTCCTGGAATTTCAAAATGTGTGCTTTCTGGGTTTTGCAAATGGGAAGACCCTGGAGAAAGGAAAGAAGTGAGGGGAGAAGGGGGCAGGCGGGCCTGGAGATAAAAATGCAGCAGAACACAAACTTCAGCCCAGTCCTGTCGCCAGGGGCTTGGCTCAAGAGAAGCACAAACTTCAAGACGCAAAGCTGCAATCCCACCTGAGAGGAATGGCAGTCGGTTAAATTCTCCTACATCTAAGAAGGCGGTGGTGGCGATGATGGTGGCAGTTCAGTCGCTAAGTCATGTCTGACTCTTTTATGACCCCATGGACTATAGCCCACCAGGTTCCTCTGTCCATGGGATTCTCCAGGCAAAAATACCACAGTGGGTTGCCATTTCCTTCTCCGGGGGATCTTCCCAGACCCAGGGATTGAACTTGCCTTTTCTGCATCTCCTATGTTGGTGGGTGGATTCTTTATTACTGAGCCACCTGGGAAGCACCCTAAGAAGGTTGAAGAGACAGCAAATCCTGCCTCCGTGGACCTGTTTATTCCCTTCAGTAAACCTCTTCACTAATCCTCTCCTTCTCAGGTTATTCAAATAAACCCACAGGAGAGACCTCAACACCTATGTCGTCCAGCCACCCACTTTGTTTCTGACTATGCTTTTTTGAACTGTGGTGCTGGAGAAGACTCTTGAGAGTCCCTTGGACTTCAAGAAGATCCAACTAGTCCATCCTAAAGGAGATCAGTCCTGGGTGTTCATTGGAAGGACTGATGCTGAAACTGAAACTCCAGTACTTTGGCCACATGATGCGAAGAACTGACTCATTGGAAAAGACCCTGATGCTGGGAAAGATTGAAGGCGGGAGGAGAAGGGGATGACAGAGGATGAGATGGTTGGATGACTCTATGGACATGAGTTTGAGCAAGCTCCAGGAGTTGGTGATGGACAGGGAAGTCTGGCGTGCTGCAGTCCACGGGGTCACAAGGAGTCAGACACAAATGAGCTGAGCTGAACTGATGTTGCTCTCAACCCCCTCACTGCCGGTCACGCCCTGTCCTTGGCTCCTTGCTTTTGTGTCCAGGAACACTCCTCGTGCCGTATCTGGCTGTGTTCCTCCACATGTGTTTTCAAGACTCAGGAATGCCCGTGTTCAAGTCTATTCCACAGACACATCACAGAGTACAGTTATTGACCAGTGGTGCTTCTAGAAATGGACAGTGTGCTGATTGGCAGGTGAACCAAGAAGAACAGAAAAGACACCAATGCTCCCAGACAAAAAGGGAGTGTCTCTTTTCCCACAGGAACATGAGCTGCTGGAATTACAGCATCCTCATGGATGGCCCAGAGGATATGCGAGGCATCTTCAGGGTCAACTCTTTCTCTCCCATCTAGTTTATAAGCTTCTGCGCTTCTTTACAAGCCAGTCCTTCCATTCAACCTGGAGGGTAAAGAGCAACCCACTGCAGTATCTTTGCCTGGAAAATCCCATGGACAGAGGAGCCTGGTGGGCTACAGCCCATGGGGTCACAAGGAGTTGGACATGACTGAGCACCGCACAGCCTCCCATTCAAACTCCCCTCCTAGCCCAAAGGAGAAGTGCTTATGCCAAGTCAGGACACTAAGTACTTTTATCACCGCATCACTACCAGTTAGCAATACAGGAAGCAAGCCCCCTTCCCTCTGGCCTCAGTGTCTTCACCTAGAAAGCGAGGACGGTGGACCAGCTCATCCCTGCGCTCCCTCCAGCTCTTGGTACCCAAGCTAATACATGGGTCTCACACACACATTCTTCTCTTACATCATCAGGGCTAGAGCACCCCACCTCTCCCTCTGAATAAAGTTTAATTTGGTTTCATTTTGCAGGTACCCCAGTGGCCTCCCTGCGTGGGGTTAGTCAGTTCAGTTGCTCAGTCATGTCTGACTCTTTGTGACCCCATGGACCGCAGCACACCAGGCTTCCCTGTCCATCACCACCTCCCAGAGTTTATTCAAACTCATGTCATTGAGTCAGTGATGCCATCCAACCATCTCAAGCTCTGTCACTCCCTTCTCTTCCCGCCTTCAATCTTGCCCAGGATCAGGGTCTTTTCAAATGAATCAGCTCTTTGCATGAGGTGGCCAAAGAACTGGAGTTTCAGCTTCAACATCAGTCCTTCCAATGAATATTCAGGACTGATTTCCTTTAGGATGGACAGGTTGGATCTCCTTGCAGTCCAAGGGACTCTCAAGAGTCTTCTCCAACACCACAGTTCAAAAGCATCAATTCTTTGGTGCTCAGCTTTCTTTATAGTCCAACTCTCACAGCCATACATGACTACTGGAAAAACCATAGCCTTGACTAGACAGACTTTTGATGGCAAAGGTCAACTGTGTGGGTTAGTAATCAGTCAATTTGGAAATCAAGACAGCAGTAAGGAAAAGAGATCATACTTTTCAGGTAACAGCTAGTCGGTGGTCATTCCAGAGAAGAGGAAGAGGTTTGCCCTGCTCATCACATGCATGAGTGGTAAGTCACTTCAGTCGTGTACAACCCTTTGTGACCACATGGACTATAGCCCACCAGGTTCCTCTGTCCATGGGATTCTCCAGGCAAGAATACTGGGGAGGGTTGCCATGCCCTTCTCTAGGCGATCTTCCCAATCCAGGGTTGAACTCACTTCTCTTAAGTCTCCTGCGTTAGCAGATGGGATTTTTACCACTAGCACCATCTGGGAAGCTGCTCATCACGTGTCCAACAGCAATTACCTCCCTTGAACTGTTCACTCCTCTTTACATATAGGTCATCATCTGAATCAAACCCAGCAAAGTTGGGCGTAGGCTCTCCACTTCCTAGAGAGTGTAGGAAGTAGAAGAGCTGGAGGTAGAAGAGTGGGAATCTGACTTTAAATTTCATGTTCTTTCAACTTTACCATGCCTGTCTGTCTTAGAGCACCAAGGGAAGGGTCATTCCAGAGTGGTTAAGGACATCATAACTTGCAATTACTTTTTTATCCATACTAGTTTAATGTTTTATTGTTTGGGCATCGTATCCTCTTCCTGTTAATGAAACAAAATCAATCTGCTCTTATTTTTGGTATAAAACTTTTGTTTCACCAGTTTTCATTGACACATTCCCCCACTCCGTGATGAACACTTAATAAGCAGAATAAAATTCCATTACAAAGTCAATGAAAAAATTAACACCTATGAGTGTTTCCAGACTTTACTAGGTGTTATGCTTCAAGGGGAAAATTGAGTCATGGCATATTTAAGTACATGCAATGATGAATGGGTCTGAGTGTTTTTCTGAAAGCTCTGTGATTCTCCCAGTGCTCTGAAAGGGACTCCCAGTACCCAGACGCTGTCCCCTTTTTCCTGGACCACCCAAGAGTGGCCGTGTGCCATGCCAGCCCACCATCCTGTGGCTTACCATGACAGATCCATTCTGGCTAGCCACTCCTATCAACCTGTCCTTGAGCTTCTTAGGCAGCCCATAAATGACACTCACATGATTGCTATTCAGTTGATTTATAGCAGATATTCTCAGCTTATCCTTCTCACCCTTCTCTCTACAAATTTTTTGAAAATTAAAAAAAGAATGCAGACAAGTACAAAGAAAGAAAAGTACAAAGAAAAATCTAACAGTGGTCCAATCTCTACCCACCTGGAGATAACCACTGTTGATGGATCATATTAATTTCCTCTCTTTTCTTTGGTTTTTAAATAAAAATCTACTCTTTTTTATAAAGATGGTACATACATACTAGAAAAAGTATAAAGAATGTAAAATAATCACAAAGCCAAAGGTTAAAAAAAAAAATCCAAATCCCACAGCTAGGAATAACTGTTAATATTAATAGTTAAAATGACCATATATGTCTTTCTAAGCATAAGTACAGAAAAAAGGAAAGATAAATAGCAAAAGAGAAACAGGGGAAATGTGTTTATTAAAACGAGCTTATTCTTATATATGTATGTTTTTCATTTAAAAATATTACTTTCAAATTTACTCTGGTTTTACAAAAGTAAAAGAAACTGCAATGAAATAGAAGGAACTGTTGAACATCAAACAAATGTTTTCTTTTAAAAAAATTTTTTAAGGTCTCTGAGGTTAAGAAATGAGTTTATTAAAAACATCAGAGAATTACAGTCTTTTTTAAGGCTGAATATTTCAGTAGAGTTTTCTTCACTCTATTTCCATATTTCTTCCTCTTCTACCCTCCCCTTTCTTGAATTTGCTAGTTATGTTATTTTTACATTGTCCATGTTTATAACATTTACATTTTGTTCTTTACCTATATTTCCTGTAGTTGTTTAATAAAACACTCTTATATTCTGTATTCTGATTCACATATTAAGTGGCTAACTTTATTTGCATGTATTGACAGTTTTTTTTCCAAGAAGTTCCTACAGGTGCTGTTCTTTTTTGTTTCAAAATCCCTTTGCACCTGAATGTCATCTTAGGTAAAAGAAATCTAAATATTTCCCTATCAGGATTTTAGAGCTCAGGTTCCACTGTCCTCTGCTGTGAAATATTGCTGTGAGGTAACCTGAGACCAACTTGGTGTTCCTTCATCCTTGTAGAGGACTTTCTTTTTCTCTCTAGATTCCTAAAGAATTGTTGATCACCGAATTTCAGTTTCTTAACTAAAACATGTCTTAGTGTCGAGCTTTATGCTTCTAATTTCCCTAGAACACAGTATAAAGCCAAAAGCCAAAGTGTCAGTCACACTCAGTATTGTCTGACTCTGATTCTATGGACTGTAGCCCGCCAAGCTCCTCTGTCGGTGGAATTCTCCAGGCAGGAATCCTGGAGTGGGTTGCCATTCCCTTTTCCAGAGGATCCTTCTGACCCAGGGATGTAACTCAGTTACCCCACATTGCAAGCATATTCTTTACCATCTGAGCCACCAGGGAAGCCCTAGAACCTAGTATATACCCTTCGGATTTGTAGAATCAGTTTTGTCTTCAATTCAGAAAACAGTTTCTTCATTATTTTCTTATTTCTTCAGGTTCTGGGGGGAAAGATGCAGCTTGAGTATGCCACATTAAACCCAAGTCCTCAAATTTTTCTAGATGTGAAGTCGTACAACAGCACGCCCATGGACACTTGGGGTTGTGAGAAATCTCTGGCACACTAGCTGTGCTTCCCTCCTTTCCTACTCCAGAATGCATATAAGAAAAGCAAGGGAGCACACACCAGTTGAGCAACTACTCTCCTCCAAGGGACTTTCCCAACCCAGGGATGGAACCCGGGTCTCCTGCATTGCAGGCAGATTCTTTACCGGCTGAGCCGCCAGGGAAGCCTGGTCCGCACTATAACCTCCACTAAAACATCAGCGAGGACGGTGGGGCACAGTGCGAGCCCTTGTGGAGCTTGGAGCCTAGTGGTGCACACAGACATTAATCAAAGAATCACACAAATAATGTGAAACGATTTCAATTTTGTAAAACGGGTGGAATTCTGAGGATGGATTGGTGGTGAAGGTGGCATGATGATGTGAATGTACTTAATGCCCCTGAACTGTACACATAAAAATGGTTAAGATGGAAGATTTTGTTATGTGTACTTTGCCGTAATTTTTTTTTTAATGAGAGTAAGTATTATGGGAGGGAGAAAAATTGTACAATGAAAGCATAGATGAGGGTAGGTCAGAAGACCCTTCCCTGAGGAAGAAATGATTGAGCTGAAGTCCAGAGGAACAATAGGATGGAAGTTATTATAGGATAACCTTGAAACCACTCCAATTTATAAAAAAGATAAATCATTCACAAATGTGGGTGCTTTATTATTGGCGTGGCAGGATAATGGATTTGAAATATCAACTGGTACCTTCCCCCCGTGTTTCCTTTCACCTTTCTACCCTTCGCCTCATGCCTCAGCAGCAAGTCTGGCCCGCGCTTACTCTGCAGGAAGAAGGAAGGCAGACAGACGCAGCAAGGGCAAAAGTGAGCAGCCTTTTTGCATTCATTCTAGGGACTTCCCTGGTGGTCCAGTGGTTAAGAACCCACCTGCCATTGCAGGTGTTCAATCCCTGGTCCAAGAACGAAGATCCCACACGCCCAGAGTAACTAAGCCCATGCCTGCCACTACTACTGAAACCTGCACACCCTGGAGCCCACGTCCGCAGCAAGAGACACCGCCAGCACGGAAGGCTGCGCCCACAGCTAGACAGAGTCCCCACCCTGCAACAAAGACGCAGCATAGACTGCAGACGTGAGAAAGAAAAGAAAGAAAACAAGCCTATTAAAAAAAAAATAAAGAGATTTCTTCTAGATTGGGGTTTTCCACAAGCCTAGGGCTTCCCAGGTGGTGCGAGTGGTAAAGAACCCATCTGCCAATGCAGGAGACATAAAAGACACAAGTTCGATCCCTGGGTCGGGAAAAGCCCCTGGAGGAGGGCATGGCAACCCACTCCAGTATTCTTGCCTGGAGAATCCCATGGACAGAGGAGCCTGGTGGGCTACAGTCCATAGGGTTGCAAAGAGTCGGACACAACTGAAGCAACTTAGCATATAGGAATTTAGGTGAACTCCTTGCAGTGAGGTGAACTTCTCACTGCAAGGAGATCAAACCAGTCCATCCTAAAGGAAATCAGTCCTGAATATTCATTGGAAGGACTGATGCTGATGCTGAAACTCCAATACTTTGGCCAACTGATCACTGGAAAAAACCTGATGCTGGGAAAGATTGAAGGCAGGAGGAGAAGGTGACGACAGAGGATGAGATGGTTGGATGGCATCACCGACTCAATGGACCTGAGTTTGAGTGAACTCCGGGAGTTGGTGAAGGACAGGGAAGCCTGGCGTGCTGCAGTCCACGGGGTTGCGAAGAGTCGGACACGATGGAGCGGCTGGGCAGCGACACAGCTGTGTGCCGTGGCACAAAGGTTTGTAGGCACGGATACAAATGCTCCCTGCTGGACACCACACTGGCAAAGTCCGGCCTCCGCCGCGGGCACACGCCAGCACCAGGCCGCTCCAACAAGGACGTGGATAGCCGTCCCGTTTCCAGGGTGGAGAACGGGCCGCCCTGCCCCGCGGATTCAGCACGCAGTGCTGCTTCTTGTCACTGGTTACCCTCGTTCAGGAACTTGGTAAGGCTCGTACGTTGCTGACTGACAGTGATGATGTGTTTCTTTTAACCTCCTGCTGAATATTTAACACCTAGATCAGCATCTAGTACATAGTAGGTCCTCAATAAATATCTGTTGAAGAAAAGACTGTCTTACACAGAGTAAAGAACTTGCTTTTTTCCATGACTGCCAGGAGGCCTGGGATGAACAGCAGGACCAACTCTCCATAAAGCTCTGGATATACCCACAAACCGCCTGATGCTTTTAGATCAACTTGACCTCATTTTTAAGACTCAAAAAGCCAGCTCTAGCTGAGTCATAATGGCAAAAATATTCTCAACATCTGGGATATGGAATACTTAATTGATCATTCCTATCGATACCCGGTTGAACAGAAGCCTGGAAGTTAGAACCTGCCAGGTTTAAAACATTGTAGGAAGCTGCTTAGGCCTTTAAATGTTGCTTTAAACTCACAGTACGAGGGTGACATTGTGTCCAACGCGGAGCCATCTGCGCGGGGAGAAAGGCGAATTCCAAACACTGTGGTTATGCTGCCCTCTCGTGGTGAAAGGCCATACTATCCGAAACGCCTCTGCGGAAAAACCATACGCTGACCACATTCTGTGACGCTCTAACTCAACAGGTGCTCTTTACTTCATTTAATCTTCCTAACAACCCTACTTTCAAGGATGCTACTAAAATTCCCACATTACAGATGAGAAAACTGATGCTGCTGCTGCTAAGTCGCTTCAGTCGTGTCCGACTCTGTGCGACCCCATAGACGGCAGCCCACCAGGCTCCCCCGTCCCTGGGATTCTCCAGGCAAGAACGCTGGAGTGGGTTGCCATTTCCTTCTCCAATGCATGAAGGTGAAAAGTGAAAGTGAAGTCGCCCAGCCGTTCCGACTCTTATCAACCCCATGGTCTGCAGCCCACCGGGCTCCTCCATCCATGGGATTTTCGAGTCAAGAGTACTGGAGTGGGGTACCATTGCCTTCTCTGAGAAAACTGAGGCTCAGAGAAGTCAGCACGCCCAAGTTCACACAGGAGAGAGGAAAGGAAACAGCTGGGATTCAGAACCAGGTGTATCTGGTTTCAAAATCCATACAGCTTTCCGCTGTTATCATACAAATGTCACCGTTCATAGCTGCAACTCCAACTGTACACAAAGTGGATACAAAATATGCGCTGGGTGGATGAGTAACGCCAGGAGCAGTGTTGCTTTGCAACAACAGTATTATACACACACACACACACACACATACACATACATATAATTAGCATACACATCATGTGTTGAGTACCTGTCACGCACACATGTCATTTGAGTATGGTGCCATCAGTGGTCAAGAACCTGCCTGCCAATGCAGGAGACATAAGAGATTCGGGTTCGATCCCCTCCAAGATTCCCTGGAGGAGGGCATGGCAACCCACTCCAGTATTCTTTGCCTGGAGAACCCCTTGGACAGAGGAGTCTGGCAGGTTACAATCCATACGGTTGCAAAGAGTCAGACACAACTGAAGCGACTTAATGCACACCCAAGCAGAGCAAAAAGTGACTTGTTCTGATTTATTTTTTACCTCATTATTTAAAAGCATTTAAGCACCCTCTCTTTCAGAGACACGCGCATTCATCATTCAACAAGTGTTCATGAGGAACCTACTATGTGTGGAACACAGTTCAAGCCGCGGTGAAGCTCGGGTGACGTTCCTCAAGCCTCAAGACAGTCTGCTGCCTTCACGCTCCATCTACCAGCTGGAGCCGAACCACAGTCCTGAGTCTCTTTGCTGTGTCTTGTTTTGGAGCACGGACCTTCGTTATTAGCATCCTAGATTATCTAAATTACTTAAGAGGCTGTAGCATGTAATAGGACTTTAAAAGGAGAAGGAGGGCCTTGTGTGGTGTTTTTTAATTGCATTCATCACAACAGCCCTGGCAAAATTCATGTTTGTAAATCTGAACCTTGGGCAGTTTTTTGTTCACTGTCAAGGGACTGGCTTCAGAAGTCAGGAGCCCCTGGCAAGACTCAGGTTTAAAGCATAAAGACCCCAAGCCACCACCTGTTTCCTAACTTAATGAGCCACTCGACAGCCAGACATTCAGGAAGCCAGAGCAAGGAATTGAAAATCTGAGGGAAGGGATGTTTGGGTATCCATTCAACAGGTATTCAGCTCAAAAATGAAAATATTTGAGTATATGTTATTGAACCAAGGTTCAGACAGTGAGAAACATAAGTCATTAAATAACTATTTGTAAAACAGCAAGGAGACCGAATAATCACTAAGATCCCTTTCATCCTCAAAATATTCCGATTGAAATTAGAGGAAAATTGCCTTTCTGTTTTCTTTACTCTGAGATCAGAGAATCAATGTTAAACATACTCCACCGTGTTCTGAAATCTCAATCTTCTTTTTTTTAACCCGAAAATTTACTTTCAATCAATGAAGATCTGTTGAATAACGCTATGGGCACTACCGAAGCCAGCTCTGGGCGTGGGTTTGACAGGGAAGGAAACTGACATCACTGCTTCACACTCTCCCTTCAGCATCACTCCTGTGACCTCCCTGGCTGCGTCCTTCTCTCCTATTTAGGGGGAGGGGGCGCACAGTAGGTAAGCAGCTTTCCAAAGGCTGAAAGGCCTCCAAAGCGTGGCAGAGAGGGAGTGAGGCTGCGGCTTTGGCAGTGAGTTAAAACCTGAAGAGGCTGCTCCCGCCTGAGCAGTGGCCATGAGAAGCGGACCGGCGAGGCCGTCAGCCTCCAGGACTCCGCTGAGCAATTGCAGGACACGCTGACCTGGAAGGCGTGAGTCACTCAGTCGTGTCCGGCTCTGCGACCGCATGGACCGTAGCTGCCAGGCTCCTCCATCCATGGGATTCTCCAGGCCAGAACACTGCCGTGGGTAGCCCTTCCCTTCTCCAGAGGATCTTTCCAACCCAGGGATCGGACCCAGGTCTCCCGCACTGCAGGTAGATTCTTCACCATCTGAGCCACCAGGCCACTGACCCTCCTCCTCCTCAAATCCAAGGTCCCAACCCAATCCTTCCTTCCCCCTGGTGTCACTCCATACAAAGGATGCTTCCTGAGAGATGTCTAGGGAAAGAAAATAGCACTAATGTCTCTGTGTTCTCCTAGCTAGCTGGCCACAGTGGGCAGCCAGAGGCCAGGCTGCAGGGCAGTGAGTGCACTTGCGGGATTCACTCACCCTCCTGGGGCCATCCGGAGTGCGCCAGGGGGTCAGGCGAGGAGGAGACTCCCCCAAGACAAGAGGGTGGGGGGATTTGAGGGCACCTTCGGAGACCCTGCTGCCCAGCTGGGGCTAGTGGTAAAGAACTTGCCTGCCAATGTAGGAGACATAAGAGATGAGGGTTCAGTCCCTGGGTTGGGAAGATCCCCTGGAGGAGGGCACGGCAACCCACTCCAGGATTGTTGCCTGGAGAATCCCATGGACCCAGGAGCCCTGGCGGGCTCCAGTCCTTAGGTCACAAAGAGTCGGACACGACTGAAGCGACTTAGCCAGGACTTAGGGACCCTGCTGCCCAGCCAGTCACATAAACCACATGGACAGATTCCCCAGATTCCAGTCCAATAGAGTGCAGTGCCTTCAGATGACCAGAGCATGCCTGACTGCGACCAAGGGCTTATTATCCTTAGCAAAACTCACCCCCCGGGGGGCCTGTTATCTTTTCTGAAATGACAAGGTGGACAACCTGAAACCATCACAACATGGTTAATCGGCCATAGTCCAATATAAAATAAAACCTTTAAAAAGGGACTTCCCTGGTGGTCCAATGTATGGGAATCCACCTGCCCGTGTAGGGGACACAGGTTTGATCTCTGGTCCGGGAGAATTCCACATGCCCCGGAGCCACCAAAGCCCTTGTGCTACAATGATTGGAGCCCACACGCTCTAGGGCCCCGGAGCCACGACGACTGAGGCCCTAGAGTCTGTGCTCCACAGCAGAGAGGCCACCACGAGAGACGCAGCCCAACTGCCTGCAACTGGAGAAAGCCCATGCGCAGCAATGCAGACCCGTGCAGCCAAAAATAAATAAATAATTAAAAAATAAAATCAGTTCAGTTCAGTCACTCAATCGTGTCTGACTCTTTGCAACCCCATGGACTGCAACATGCCAGGCTTCTGTGTCCATCACCAACACCCAGAGTTTACTCAAACTCATGTCCACTGAGTCGGTGATGGCATCCAACCATCTCATCCTCTGTCGTCCCCTTCTCCTCCTGCCTTCAATCTTGCCCAGCATCAGGGTCTTTTCCAATGAGTCAGTTTTTCACATCAGGTGGCTAAAGTATTGGAGCTTCAGCTTCAGAATCAGTCATTCCAATGAATATTCAGGACTGATTTCCTTCAGGATGGACTGGTTGGATCTCCTTGCAGTCCAAGGGACTCTCAAGAATCTTCTCCAACACCACAGTTCAAAAGCATTGATTCTTTGGTGCTCAGATTTCTTTATAGTCCAACTCTCACAATCATACACGACTACTGGAAAAACCATAGCTTTGACTATGTTTGACAACCAGACCCTTGTTGACAAAGTAATGTCTCCGCTTTTTAATATGCTGTCTCAGTTGGTCATAACTTTTCTTCCAAGGAGCAAGCATCTTTTAATTTCATGGCTGCAGTCACCATCTGCAGTGATTTTGAAGCCCCCAAAAATAAAGTCTGTCACTGTCCACTGTTTCCCCATCTATTTGCCATGAAATAATGGGAACAGAAGCCATGATCTTAGTTTCCTGAATGATGAGTTTTAAGCCAGCTTTTTCACTCTCCTCTTTCACTTTCATCAAGAGGCTCTTTAGTTCTTCTTTGCTTTCTGCTATAAGGGTGGTGTCGTCTGCATATCTGAGGTTATTGATATTGCTCCCGGCAATCTTGATTCCAGCTTGTGCTTCATTCAGCCCAGCATTTCTCATGATGTACTCTGCATATAAGTTAAATAAGCAGGGTGACTATATACAGCCTTGACGTACTCCTTTCCCAATTTGGAACCAGTCTGTTGTTCCATGTCCAGTTCTAACTGTTGCTTCTTGACCTGCATACAGATTTCTCAGGAGGTGGGTCAAGTGGTCTTGTATTCCCATCTCTTGAAGAATTTTCCACAGTTTGTTGTGATCCACACAGTCAAAGGCTTTGGCATAGTCAATAAAGCAGAAGTAGATGTTTTTCTGGAACTCTCTTGCTTTTCTGATGATCCAGTGGATGTTGGCAATTTGATCTCTGGTTCCTCTGCATTTTCTAAATTCAGCTTGAACATCTGGAAGTTCATGTACATGGAAAAAAGAGAAGGTGGAATCAGATGATACTTCAGGATTAATCAAACCCTAAACTCTCCTTTAAAAAAAAAAGTAAACTGACATTTTAGGTCACTCCTTAGTCTTTAAATGGTTCAGACGCTGCAGATTTACAAATATTTACACTTTGTTACTGTTACAGTGGAAAGGAAAATGAGAAAAAAGGGGGGGGGGATGAGTTTTTTTCATTCCCTTTCCTGAGAACAAAGACGATAAAGAGCATAGTGAGCAGGTCTGAACTTTCCTAGTTCTTTTTTACTTTGCGTGAGTCAGTCAGTCAGGTCCGACTCTTTGCCACCCCATGGACTGCAGCCCGCCAGGCTCCTCTGTCCGTGGGATTCTCCAGGCAAGAACACTGGAGTGGGTTGCCATTTCCTTATTCTGCTCCTAATTCTGTCTGTCTCTAATGAAGTTTGCTTTTCCGCGCCCTAATTCTGCAGGTGCTACACTTCACACCTATTCTCCTTTGACTCTATGTTAAATACACCCTGTATCTGGTGTTCACCCTGACAACACCCTTCCCGTTGTAGTTACATATCAGAAAGAAGGCCGCAGGGTCGGCAAACTGCCAGTCTCAATTACTGAGTTAGTGATGCCACCGATGACTGTCTTTGAAACAATGCAAGAGGAAAAAACCAAGATCCTATCACCATTGTTCCTTATCACCGACTCCTGACTGTGAGCCCTCCTCTTATATAAGCCCTAGATGCCTCATGGAAGAGGGGCACAGTTCTTGAGGCTTGAGCCTACAGTGTTCCCCTCTCTGCTGGCAGAGAATTAAAGCCACCTTTCTACTTCCTCCAAACTCTGTCTCTGTATTTTTTCATTCAGCTTCAGTGGGCAGAGGCCAGGATTTTGGCCAGCAACATTACCTATTTCCCTGCAAAGCTGCACAAGACACGTACTGTTTGCTTGGCTACTACTTACATTTTTGAAGGCCACATTGTCTCCGGTTGGGTTTTCGATCTCCTATGGCAGCCAGAGTAAAAATGGAATCCAACATAAAACTGGATGAATAAATAAGGACTGTGTACAGACTGGCTTACATAGAAAGCCACTGCCTGAGCCTTATTTAGGTCATTTTGGTTTGTGTTGCAGAGATGTCCTCCTTTAAGTAAACCCTACTGAGCATTCTCCCAGGCGGCTCAGATGGTAAAGCGTCTGCCTGCAACGCGGGAGAACCAGGTTCAATCCCTGGGTCGGGAAGATCCCCTGGAGAAAGAAATGGCAACCCACTCCAGTATTCTTGCCTGGAAAATCCTATGGATGGAGGAGCCTGGTGGGCTACAGTCCATGCGGTCTCACATGACTGAGCGACTTTACTTTCACTTTCACTGAGCATTCACTTAAAACTCCACATAACCTTGGATTTGCAGCAGTGTTCCCTAAGTCTCTGCAGGAAGGCAGTTTGGCCTCCAGGCCTAACTGACAAGTTTCTCTACCTTGCTTTAGCAGTGGCTTTGTATTCAGCTCCCCTTGGAGCACAACCTGTTCTGTTTTTGCCACCGGCAGGGACCCTTCATGTGAGTTGCAGGCTTCTGACCGTCCTCAATTTCATTAGAGGTACCATTGTTTTTACTGGAGGGATGGAGGTTTATTTGGGAATATCTGGATGCCAGGTGAGACCCTCCTGTCCTCCTACACCCCCTCACTTAATTTACCTTCCACAACCAGGCTCACCTCCTCCCGGTCACCCCCAGGGCCCAGCCAGGGCTGATCCTTGCCTGTCCACAGCCTCACTCAAGCATCAATCTGACTGGGCTCACCCACACTCTGCGAACACATATAGATTCTACTCGGTCTGAATATTCATCCCAAGCTACCCCCCATTTCATTTTGTTCACCCCCTTCTTGTCTCCCAGTTCAAGGCCCCTGGTGACCTCAGACGACCTCACGAAGTGGCTAACTCTCTCAAGCCATCTTTTCCAGAGGAGTGAAAACCGGCGTCTCTCTCATTTAAGCCAGAGATCCCCAGATGCCTGCAGGCTCAGAACTCTGGAATCTGGGTGATTCTCTCGCCCCTGGGGCACCCCCTCATTTGACTTAAATATCCACCTCCCTCCTCCCTAGCTCAGCATGCTAGAAGGAAGGTCCCAGCTGTTACAGGAGGTCATTAGATGTCGTGACCACTGGGTGGCCCACCAGCCCGACCTGGATCATCGGGGACTGTCACCCCACCCCTGTATCTTCCGCCCTCCCGTCGCGGTTTTCAAGGATGCAGCCTCAAAGAGAGGAAAGGGTTGAGAGGCCACCTGGACAGACTGCACTACACACCCGTACCTTGTGAAGGCTGCGATATGAACTTTGAAGATTCTGGCAGTCGGGAGCGGAATCTTCCAGTCTGGGGGTCACCCAACGCAAACCTCGGATGTACGTCTCCATGCGTATTAAACCTGCCAGCTACCGGCCTGATGCTGGGAAAGATTGAGGCGAGAGGAGAAGGGGACGACAGAGGATGAGATGGTTGGATGGCATCACCGACACAATGGACGTGGGTTTGGGTGGACTCCGGGAGTTGGTGATGGAGAGGGAGGCCTGGCGTGTTGCAGTCCATGGGGTCGCAAAGAGTCGAACACGACTGAGCGATTGAACTGAACTGAACTGAACCGATCTAAAGTGTCTGCTTCCGTCTTCCGGCTCTCCTTGTCATTCAGGCACCCAGGCCAGTTATAGATTTCACCCGGAGAACTCGCCAGGTTGCTGAACTAACACCGGCTAACGCGCAGAAAAGAGCCCGTGGTGACCCCGTGCGCGTCTGCGCAGAGCGCTACACACCGCACGTGCCTCCGCTCCGACCCAGTCCAGATGGCGGTGCAGCGACGGTGAAGCCTTCCCACTTGTAATTCTCCTCCCAGCAGACCGCATGGCCTTTTTCCCCCTCATTAAAAGATACTGCGATTAATTATTTTAACCTCTGGAAATGCTTATAGCATCTCCTGGAAAAAGTGGGGAATGGGGCATTGTGAGTACGACTTACACCCTCCCAGGACCCAGGTGAACTTACGAAAACTCAAGCATCTCTCTTTGAACCAGTCATAAGCGTCAGCAAAAGTGGAATCGTCGCGACAGTGTCATCAGTAGCAACGCTGATGTTTTTAGTCCTGTCTGACTTAAGTGTTTTATTTCTTAATTGATTCTGAACTCAGAGAAGAAAGGAGGTGGGATTTATTACCTCCCTCAAACCCCCAAAAGCAAAACAAATGGTAAACAGATAACGTAAAGATTAAAAATTAATTACACATTGGGATAAGTGACATGGAAAATGACATTGTGTATAATACCCCAGTCTGTCTTCTGTGTGTCTCCTTTTTTATGCATGCTGCTGCTAAGTCGATTGAGTCGTGTCCAACTCTTTGTGACTCCGTGGACTGGAGCCCACCAGGCTCTTCTGTCCATGAGGTTTATAATTTTATATTTTTGACTGTGCTAGATTTTCCTGGAGGTGCAGCGAGCAGGGGCTTCTTATTTCCGTGGCTTCTTTTGTCGCAGAGCACCAGCGTTCGGGCTTGCGTGGGTGAGTTTGCAAGCTCTGGAACACCGGCTCAGTACTTTGAGCACTTGGGCTTAGCAGTTTCAGTTCCTGGGCTTATAGCTGGGCTTATAGTTGCTCCACATATGTGGGATCTGCCCAGACCAGGGATCGAACCCACATCTCCTGCACTGGCAGGCAGATTCTTTACCACTGCGCCCACGAAGCCCTGTGTTTCTCCTCTCCTCTCACACTCACAACACTTCTGACAACACACATGCGGAGTTTTGCCCCACACCGCACTGTCCTCTGACGTTATCTGACGGCATCTGGGGATTCCACAGCTGACCTCAGTTCAGACACAGTCTCCCTGGAGGCGGCACCGGATCCACAGGGAAGGGCTCCATCCCCCGGAGACTGCCTCGCCCTCAACTGCAGGGGCCAACCAGGTCCACGTGGCCACCTGCGCTTCTGACCAATCAGCTGCAAATCAGAGGCTGGCTCCACCCACTCCTCAGGTGTGATTAATTCACTAGTGCAGCTCGCAGAACTCAGGAAAGCTGTTTACTTACTGCCTGCCAGCTTATTGGGCTTCCCCGGTGGCTCAGCTGGTAAAGAATCCGCCTGCAATGCGGGAAATCTGGGTTCAATCCCTGGGTTGGGAAGATCCCCTGGAGAAGGGAAAGGCTGCCCACTCCAGTGTTCTGACCTGGAGAATTCCATGGACTATATAGCTCATGGGGTCTCAAAGAGTCATACACGGCTGAGCGACTTTCACTCACCAGTTTATTATAAAAGGACGTGATAAAAGACACAAGAGGAGGGGCACGGGGTCGGGTCTTCCCTGCGCTGTCCACGCTCCACTCCCGCCGCCGCACGGCCCCTGCCTTAGGAGGACAGGGCAGAAAGGCATTTGTCTGCAAGAACGCTCCCACCAGAAACCAGCCATGCTGCACCCTGGTATCGGACTTCTAAGCCTCTGGAACTGTGAACAATAAACTTCTGCTGTTTATAAGTCACTCAATTCATGGTATTTTGTTAAAGCAGTCTGAGGGGGGACTGAGACAGATTCTTTCGACATAAACTATTGTTTCCCAGTAATGACAAGCATCTATTTTTTCCTGACGCACTTCCTATTCACAGTCACAGTTTGGAAGAGTCTCACAAATTTCAAGATGTTCACAGCAGTTGCAAACGGCAATAACAGATATTTTGCAATATTCAATAGTTGATATTACCCTTAAATTTGTGGGAAATAGGTTTAGATATAACATGTATAAAGCTTGATATTGATTCTTTACATTGGCAGCTATATGGACATTGAATGCTAGAAAGGCATCTCGTTTTATTTTTATGAAATATTGAATGTGATATAACTGAATTTTAAGAACTATTATATTAAAATGTTATCAATCATTTTTGTTAAAAGTTTATATTCATTCATTATAATTCATACATCACCTTTCATTTAACATAATTTTGAGTCCTTCAAAAGAAAAAATGTTTAATATACATAAAATATTAACTTTTTATTTTCAAATTTATTTGTATGCATATTTTAGATGAAAATGTGGCTAAATGATACACACTTTTGAGTTCTATTGCCTAATGCTGTAGATCATTGAGATCATGAAAGAAATGAAATATATGAAAATGGAACTCAGCATGTTGCTTAAATATTTTTAAGCTAGGAACCAAAAAAAATGAGCAAATTTCTGTCAAGCATGACTCACATAAAATTCCTGAACAATTTACTATATATTCTCTAATGAAAATGTAATTGGTATTTTAAAAATGCAAAGTAGCAAATTTTTCTCATCAATTCACAACATGAATAGGTCAGAGGAAGTTGCTACAACCTCATGCATGCATGTGTGCTAAGTCACTTCAGTCCTGTCTGGCTCTGTGCGACCGTATGGACTGTAACCCACCAGGCTCCTCTGTCCATGGAATTCTCCAGGCAAGAATACTCCTCCAGGGCCTACAACCTCACATTCTTTACCAAATAAAGATACAACTACACATCACAAAATACAATTCTCACACAGAAAAAATACAAATGCACTTATAGCACTGAAAAAAGAGATGAATAAAGTATAGTCGATAATATTCAGTAAACATAAGTGATTCCAATTGAGACCCTTACTGTGATGTTCTTTAAAAAAATGACACTCTATATCTAAAATTGCCAAGCATAATGATGCTTTTTGGCTCAATAAAAGCGAAGTATTTACAGAAAACAATGGGAAATGTTCAGGTTTAATACAAATGGTTTCCATTTGGGGTGCTAAAATAAAAAAAAATATAATGCAGATAAACATAATGAAGTGAATGAACATTCTCAAGGACTGAAAATTCAAGATGAGCCCATGAATCTCATAAGTAATAAAGTGAGGAAAGAAAACATACAACTTTTAAAAGTTATTGTTACTCAGCTCAGTCATGCTGTAGAAGCATCAAAATTCATATCAAAGAAATGTGTATTCATTACGTGTATCACTGAGCTACGAGAAAAGGAAAACAAGTCAACATTTATGTATTTCACTGGGTTTTAGTAAGCGGCTGTGAAAATAAGTTTAGACTTTGCTGAAAAACTGAGAAAATAGCTTCCAGTTTTAGGGATTGACTTAAGAGACTGATGGAAAAAAACAAGTGGAAAGACTTGCCCAATCTCACCTACATAGCTGGCAAACAAGAAGATGAGTCAGCCAAAATGTTTACCAAAAGTCCAGAAGCGTCTGTGCTGTGTGGAACATAGTTGGAACTTACTGCTGGGAGAAGTGGGCTTGTCTGAACCAACAGGAATGCTGCTCTTTGGGACAGTTCCAGAGATGGAAGGTAGTGTTTTCTGGACCTGCTCAAAGATGGACTACCATGATGGAACATGAAATTTGACCCTAAACCAAAATTTAACACATAGTGAGGTGTGGAATATATTCTCCTTAAAGTAACTAGATGCCACTTAGACAAGACTAAGATGTACTAGGAGAATTCAGTAAAATAATATTCCCAAATTAAAAGTGAATAATCATCAAAATTAAAATTAATTTTGAATGTGTGCTATCTATATTCATTTGAATGAATACAAATGATCCATTGCTTATTTTTAAAAAAGAAACAAAACAGATCTACTATAATATTCCACTTCCAAAGCTATTAAACTATGTATTTTTAATTTCAGAGATTTTTTTTCCCCAAATTGAAAGAAACTGATGTAAAATACACAACAAAGTGAGATTCTAATAAACTATAAATAATTTAGAAAAAGAAGATGAAAATATTTTCATGACTACATATAAACATTTTCAAAACAAATGTTAGAAAGCCTATCTTCTGACAAATCATAGATCAGGGTATTTTGTTAATTGAACAGAGATTTTTTAACAAATTGCATATCTAATCACTACTTTTAAGTACTATTTATAATACCTCCGCATTGAGAAATTTGAAAGAAGATCCATGAATGGACCTAGTTATTACTCTAAGGAAAACTTTAAATTATGAAATAAAATAACAATTTTGTCATGAATTAAAATATGTAATATTTTCTATAATAGATGCAATTTACCACATGCAACCCTATCACAATATTTGAACATTTCTATAATGTTAGTGGTATATTTCTGAATTTAAGTAGTGCTTTAAGAACTTTATTGGCAATTCAAATTGCTATAGCCCCAGCAAACTGGTTTCCCCAATTTGGAATAAAAAACTATCTAAAACCTTCGATGCCTTAAGAAGATTACCTAATTTGGCACTCCTTCTTAACAAAGCAGAAATTTTGTGAAAAATCTTGATTAAACAACCCAAGTGGAGATATTGCTGAATCCAAGGCAGGATAAATTAAAATTTTGGAATAAATGTGTAACTTGTAAATTACCTATGTCTTTATGACTGACCTAAACACAACCATCAACAGAACACCCGGGCATGTGTGATAATAATTCAATTCAGCTGCCTCTGATATTCACCAACTTGCAGTTATTGACATCTCTAGCTTTGCATATGTTTTTGTGAAGGAGTATTTCTTTCGGCAGGAGGATAGAATATAATCCAACAGCTGGTTTGCTTAATTTATAATTTTTACTTCGTTGGAAACACAGTCTGTAAGCCTCCACTTCTACTCACCCCAATCCCTGAAATGCCTGGACCGGCCTGGCAGGCTTGTCCACTGGTGTCTGTAAAACGAGGATCACGAATGTGACACGGGCTTAGCATTACCAGTGAAGGCTTCCTTCCTCCTTACACCCAGCACAAGGCAAATGCACCATCTTCGCTTTGCAAGACAAGGGCCTTCAGGAGCCTGGGTAGCTCTGTCGGTAAAGTGTCAGACTTTTAATCTGAGGGTCCAGGGTTCATGTCCCTGTCCAGGTGGGAGGTTTAAGCATCCTCTTGTGCTTAGAGGATACTAAACTTTTGGGCTTCCCTTGTGGCTCAGCTGCTAAGGAATTCCACCTGCAATGGGGGGAGGGGCGGCCTAGGTTTGATCCCAGGGTTGGGAAGATCCCCTGCAGAAGGGAACAGCTACCCACTCCAGTATTCTGGCCTGGAGAATTCCATGGACTGTAGAGTCAGACACGACTGAGCAACTTTCACTTTACCTAGTCATACATGAAAATGGGTCCAAATACTGTTTTGTAATGTTCCAAACCAGTCAATCCTAAAGGAAATCCACCCTGAATATTCATCGGAAGGACTGATGCTGAAGATGAAGCTCCTATACTTCGACCACCTGACGCGAAGAGCCAACTCATTAGAAAAGACCCTGATGCTGGGAAAGGTTGAAGGCAGGAGGAGAAGGGGACGACAGAGGATGAGATGGCTGGATGGCATCATCGACTCAAAGGACATGAGTTTGAACAAACTCCAGGGAATAGTGAAGGGCAGGGAAGCCTGGTGTGCTGCAGTCTATGGGGTTGCAAAGAGTGGGACACAACTGAGCAACTGAACAACAGTATTCCTTGCACCAGAAATAATAAATTCCTTATGGAAAACCCTGTTAAACGATCACTGCTGGAGACACAGGCTCTTTTCTTTGAGACTCAAAAGTGACAGAAAGGCTCCTTCCTCGGAGTACAGTATAGAAAGGAAAAAATGAGCAAACTTTCAGTGGAGCAACCTGACAAACATGACCTCAGTCAGGTGATCAAGGTCAAGCTGAACCGCAGTGATAAGTCATATCGATTGAGCTGATGTGAGTGCCCTTCACCTCTGTGATCTTTCTCACAAAGCCCAATCTAATCATAAGAGAAACATTAGACGAGCCCTAATTTAGGGAGATTCTACAAAATACCCTGCCCGTATCTCTCAAAAAAATAAAATAATATCTCAACAAATCTCAATCTCAAGTTATTGAGATATTACCTCAATAATATCTTCATCTCAAAAAATAAAATAAGTAACAAACAAAGAAACAAATGAACAAAAAAAAAAAACAAGGAAGGTCTAAGAAATTCTCACAGGGAAGAGGAGCCAAGTAAGATAAGGTTAATTCAATATGGTGTCCTGGGGCTCCTAGACCAGAAGGGCATTAGGTAAAAACTATGGAAACTGAGAGAAGTGTGTGTATGCTAAGCTGCTTCAGTGGTGCCCAACTCTTTGTGACCCCATGGACTGTAGCCCGCCAGGCTCCTCTGTCCCTGGGATTTCCCAGGCAAGAATACTGGAGTGGGTGGCCATTTCCTTCTCCAGGGGATCTTCCCGACCCAGGGATCGGACCCACATCTCTCACACCTCCTGCATTGACAGGCAGTTCTTTGCCACTAACACCACCTGAGAAGCCTTATGAACTTCAGTTAATAATAATGTGTCCATGCTGGTTCTTTCACTGTGACAAGGGTACCTCGTTAACGTAAGAACACATTCACATTAGGGGAGACCAGGTGTGCAAAAATGGGAACTCTGTACTACCTTTGCAAATTTTCTATAAATCTGAACCTATTCTAAGATTAAAAGTTAAGTTTTAAAAAATGTAACAAAATGTGTCTGAAGGACAAAATGACCTCAAATGAAGCCTCCTAGCCTGCAAGGGGTGGGCTTCTCTGGTGGCTCAGAGGGTAAAGAACCTGCCTGCAATGCAGAAGATGTTTCGATCCCTGGGTCGGGAAGATTCCCTGGAGAAGGAAATAGCAACTCAGTCCAGTGTTCTTACCTGGAGAATCCCAGGGACAGAGGAGCCTGGCGGGCTACAGTCCACTGAGTCACAGAGTCAGACACGACTGAGCACAGAACAGCCCGCAAAGAGAACACAAGCTGACACCCCAGAGAGGGAGGAGGATGGGCTTGGGACAGAGTTATCCGGGGCTCAGATAGTCCTAGAAGATGCCTAGTCTGGGCAGAGCAGGGCATCAATTGTGAAACCGTCCTGCTCGGACATCCTGATGCCATGGACATGCTGTCTAGGAAACAGTCATGTGCATGTCACCAAGATCAGCATCCCCTCGGAACCTGAGATCTTTTTCCCTCTGAGCAGCCTCTGACCTCACAGCCACTGATGAAGGAACATTCTCTCTCCTACACTGTCCGTCAGTTCAATCGCTCAGTCATGTCCGACTCTTTTCAACTCCACGGGCTGCAGAACACCAGGCTTCCCTGTCCATCACCAACTCCCGGAGCTTGCTCAAAGTCATGTCCATCGAGTCAGTGATGTCATCCCACCATCTCATCCTCTGTCTCCCCCTACACCTCCCACCTTCAATCTTTCCCAGCATCAGGGTCTTTTCCAATGAGTCAGCTCTTCGCATCAGGTGGCCAAAGTATTGGAGTTTCAGCTTCAGCATCAGTCCTTCCAGTGAATATTCAAGACTGATTTCCTTTAGGATGGACAGATTGGATCTCCTTGCAGTTCAAGGGACTCTCTAGAGTCTTCTCCAACACCACCGTGCAAAAGCATCAATTCTTCAGTGCTCAACTTTCTTTATAGTCCAACTCTAACATTCATACATGACTACTGGAAAAGCCATACTTTGACTATGTTTGACAACCAGACCTTTGTTGGCAAAGTAATGTCTGCTTTTTAATATGTTGTATTGGTTGGTGATAGCTTTTCTTCTAAGGAGTAAGCATCTTTTAATTTCATGGCTGCAGTCACCATCTGCAGTGATGATGGAGCCCCCGAAAATAAAGTCTATCACTGTTTCCATTGTTTCTCCATCTATTTGCCATGAAGTAATGGGACCGATGCCATGATCTTAGTTTTTTGAATGTTGAGTTTTAAGCCAAATTTTTCACTCTCCTCTTTCACTTTCATCAAGAGGCTCTTTAGTTCTTCTTCACTTTCTGCCATAAGGGTGGTGTCATCTGCATATCTGGTAATACAGGACAGCCTGAAAAATGAGGGGAATATAACCACTCTACTATATATATTTTTTGAGCGTCTTTGGAGAAAAGAACTGTGGATGCAAAAGGGCGCCCAAGTAGCAAGGCCAGCCTCAACGGAGAATGTGTGTGAGGAAGACGATCTAAAAATTGGGAGGTTAAGTGGGCATTAATAGTAGATAATGTTCTGTCCAATTCGGGTGTTTTGAGAATAGACGCTGAGGGTGATTTTAATTGTTTTAATAATTTGAAAAAAGGAGCCAGCATATCAGCAGTGATTTATATGTAGGGTCGAGCCCAATTAAGATGACCCAAAAATTGTTGCAATTGTACACAAGAAAATCTGGCAGGCAAAGTGAGTCGAGGAATAACAGGAGTGGCAGCATCTTCAAGGACTTTCTGTCCCGAGTATAAATCTGGATAATCTCTTTGACTTTTCTCTATTCTCTATAGCTATGTGAAGGCCATAAGAAAGTGACATTTTTTGTAATGTTATAAGGTGAACTTCAGAGAGCGATCTGCCTGCCAACAAAATATCATCCATATAATGACAAACTACAAGATCAGGAAATCAGGATCAAAAAGGATTTAAAGCTTGAGCAACAGAATATGGACATAAGGTGGAACTGCTAAGCATGCCCTGAGGGAGAACTTTCCAATGATAGTAGGACTTTTAGTAGGTCTTTAGTAGGTTGAATATTTAGTAGGTTGAGACTTTTAGCAGGTTGAATATTATGTAATACTGGTAAAGTAAATGCAAATTTTTTTGATCCTTCTCTGACAAAGGGCTGGTAAACAAACAATCTTTTAAGTCCATTCTCATAAATTGATAATCTAAAGGAATCAAGTTAGGCTTAGGTAATCCATATTGAAGGGGCCCCATAGGTTATATTACTTTATTAATGTCTCTTAAGTCTTACAATAGCCTGCATTTACCAGATTTCTTCTTGATAACAAAAATGGGAGTGTTCCAAGCGGAAGTAATCTCTTCCATATGTCCTAATTGTAATTGTTCATTAATAAGGGCCTCTGCAGCTTGTAATTGCTCTAATGTTAATGGCCATTGATCAATCCATATGGGCATTTCCATCAGCCATTTTAAAGGTACTGCTGTCCTTTCTCCTGCAGAGGCCCCTATGAAAAAGGCATAATAATCTTGGTATTTAATTGCTGTAATAAACCTCTCCCCAATACCACAAAGGGAATGTTTAAAATATAACATTGTAAAAAAAATAAAATAAATTAAATTATAAGGTTATATACGGGTGATTACTTCAGAGGCTGCACATGAGAGCCATAAGGCATTCCGTCAAGATAGGGTGTTGCCCCCAACGCCCCCGAGGGGCTCTGCATGTTCCCAAGGCCAGGCATCAGGCCACCAAGAAGGAGGGAAAACTGTGACATCAGCGCCCATATCCAATAGACCATTGATTAGTTGCCCATTAATTGATTGACAAGGTAAGTACTGGCTTATCTGATTTTACAGGTATGCTAGCAGCAACAACGGTAGAACCAAAACCAGGATCACCCCGATAATTATCCAGTTTGTTTACAGAAACATAAGGGAGTAAAACCAGTTGGGATATAGATAATCCTGAAATTTATTTTGGGGGGTAAATATGTCCATACTTGAACCTTTATAATATCAGTAAAACCCAAATCTATAACCCGCAGGATAACAAAAGTGCCCTTTTTTTCCTGCATGAGAATGAGGTAGCCCACCGTATCTTTTGGTAGAGGTCCCCTTAACTGGGTAGGAATCAAATATACTCCCCCAGGCAATTGAGTGTTGACTTCCTCACCATTTATAAGATCTATTCCTGTACTTCCATGGGTGGCATGATGGATTGAGAGACGGAGAATTGACCGGGGCAGAGCTGTTTATCAGATAAGTCTGAATTCTTTGATTGTTCTTGTATGGGGGCCTCCTTTGGTCCGGGGCTGGAGATGTGCCCGTCTTGTTGATTCCCTGATTCTGACTTGGCGATTGACATTGATTAGCCCAGTGTATCCTTTCCCACATGTGGGACATTTTGTCTTGGGCCTATCAGCTCTCTTATTCTGACATTCCCAGAGTAAACGTCCAATTTTCCCACAATTAAAACAAGTTTTGCCAGGAGGTTTTAAAGCAGCCGCCAATAATATAGCCCAATGAGTTTCAGAACCTACTGTCTGGCACGCTTGAATCATAGTGGCCAGAGTAGTATCAGGCTTAGCGTAGAGACCCTTTGAAACACCCTGGCAGTCTTTATTAGTGTTCTCAGAGGCCAATCATTTAAGCAAGATCTCAGCAGCCTCAGGATTTTCTATTTGTCTTTGAATTGCAAGTTGCAAGCGATTTACAAAAGCATAAGAAGATTCATTATTCGCCTAACACCAGAAAAGGATAGAGTAGCACTCCTTCCATCCGACATCCTTCTCCAAGCTTTAACAGCTATTTCAGCAGCCTGTTGGATGGCCACCTGTGAATGGGCCAGTTCTTGTTGAAGGTTGTTAATGGCCCAATCCCCATTAACATATTATGGTCCACATTAATGCCAGCAGTTAGATTGTTCATGGCGGCAGTGGCGGCTAAATCAGAGTATTCTTGTTGCCATACCATATATTGCAAAGGCGTCACCGCCATTTGTATCAACTGTTTCCAATACCAAGGTGTCATCTCATATCCTCCTGCAACTCCCTCCAAAACGCCAGTAGTCAAAGAGCTACTCAACCCATTATCATTTATACTCCTTTTTAACTCTTTTAAAACTGTATAAGGAAGATGTTCAGAAATGGGCTTTTGACCTGGGCCATGTAGTACTGGACAAACTGCTAATGGAGATAGATCCCCCTGATTGAGAGCTTCTTGCATGCATCCAATCATGGGGGACGTCCTAGGAGGCATCTCTATTAGTTAGGGAGAGGGATCATGAGAGACAAGGGGAGCAACAGAAAGAGGGGGTTGATACTCTGGAGGAGGGATACTAGGGACACCAAAGTGAGAAATGGCGTCCCGGCAGAGACACCATGCATGAAGAACTGCAACTGGTGCATGAGGCTCCTCATGTAACTTTTGCCCAATTTGTTCCCAATCCTTGATAATCAAGGAACCCACCTCGGGGTACCAAGGACAATGGGAATCGCTCTCCTTCAATAGCTGGGCAAGAATCTTGTGACTTACTTCATGCCCTGCCTTGCATAATAAAAATTGCAACTCAAGCCTATGTGCATCTTGTTTTTCAGAAAGGGCATTTCCCATAATGTAGACTCACCGGGATCCTACCGTAGAGGATGGGCGACGCCTCGGGAGCCTGTTCCAGGTGGGTGAGTCAGTCAGGTCCCTGTTCGGGCACCAGTTGTCAGGGATGAGGAGTGGTGTCGCAGCAAAGAAAAACACAAAGATGATGTAGCGAAGTGGCCACCTATTCACCAGGCAGAATAGGCGTGCTGGTGGAGGCTTGCCATGTCCTTTTATTGATAACTGCGCATGTGTACAATGCTTATTGCTCATGCAGTAAAATGCCACACAAACAGACTATCTGTGTGGCATCTGTCTAAAAGCCCTCTGTGGTTACATTAGTACCGACTATTCTTGCCAAGTTTTATCTAATAGCCTAATGTTCTTGATTGTAACGTTCTCTTGTCATTTCTTAGGAGACAGACAATGAGTCAGCTCTGTAAGAGTGCCTCAACAGACTGCTTCAGGATGTGTCCTGATGTGACTCTGTGCCTGAGTCCTTTATATCCAAACTAATATTTTTCCATCAGCAGAGGCAAATAGCCCTTACCACTTTCTCGAACCTTCCTTAATGCCCCTATACATCAGGGTCTTTTCCAATGATTCAGCTCTTCACACCAGGTGGCCTAAGTATTCCAGTGAATATTCAGGGTTGATTTCCTTTTAAGATTGACTGATTTGATCTCCTTGCAGTCCAAGGGACTCTCAAGAGTCTTCTCCAACACCACAGTTCAGAAGCACCAATTCTTCTGTGCTCAGCCTTCTTCCCTTGTAGCTCAGTTGGTAAAGAATCTGCCTACGGTGCAGGAGACCTGGGTTCGATTCCTGGGTCAGGAAGATCCCCTGGGAGAAGAAAATGGCAATGCACTCCAATATTCTTGCCTGGAGAAACCCCATGGACAGAGGAGCCTGGCAGATTACAGTCCGTGGCATCACAAGAGTCAGACACGACTTAGCAACTAAACCACCACCACCACAGCCTTCTTTATGGTCCAACTCTCACATCCATACATGACTACTGGAAAAACCACAGCTTTGACTATACAGACCTTTGTTGGCAAAGTGATATCTCTGCTTTTTAACGTGCTATCTAGGTTTGTCATAGCTTTCCATCCAAGGAGCAAGTGTCTTAAATTTCATGGCTGCAGTCACCATCTACAGTGATTTTGGAGCCCAAGAAAATAAAACCTGTCACTGCTTTCACTTTTTTTCCCCTTCTTTTTGCCATAAAGTGATGGGGCCAGATGCCATGATCTTACTTTTTTGAATGTTGAGTTTTAAGCCAGCTTTTTCACTCTCCTCTTTCACCTTCATCAAGAGACTCTAGTTCCTCTTGCTTTCTGTCATAAGGGTGGTGTCATCTGCATATCTGAAGTTGTTGGTATTTCTCCCAGCAATCTGGATTCCAGCTTTTGATTCATCCAGCTCAGCATTTCACATGATGTACTCTGCATATAAGTTAAATAAGCAGAGTGACAACATACAGCCTTGTCATACTTCTTTCCCAATTTGGAACCAGTCCATTGTTCCGTGTCCAGTTCTAACTGTTGCTTCTTGACCTGCATTCAGGTTTCTCAGGAGACAGGTAAGGTGTCTGGTATTCTCATCTCTTTAAGAATTTTGCACAGTTTGTTGTAATCCATGTGGTCAAAAGCTTTAGCATAGTCAAACGAAGCAAGAGATGTGTCTCTAAAATTCTGTTCCTTTATCTAGATCCAGCGGATAGTTGGCAATTTGATCCCTGGTTCCTCTGCCTTTTCTAAATCCAGCTTGTACACCTGGAATTTCTCGGTTCTTGTATTGTTAAAGCCTGGCTTAAAGGATTTTGAACATAACCTTGCTAACACATGAAATGAATGAAATTGTATAGTTTGAACCTTCTTTGGCTTTGCCCTTCTTTGAGATTGGAATGAAAACTGACCCTTTCCAGTCCTGTGGCCACTGTGGAATTTTCTAAATTTGCTGACATATTGAGTACAGCACTTTAACAGCATCATCTTTTAGGATTTTAAATAGCTCAACTGGAATTCCATCACCTCCACTAACTTTGTTTCTGCTCCCTAAGGCCCACTTGACTTCACACTCCAGGATGTCTAGCTCTAGGTAAGTGACCACACCATCGTATATATATGGGTTATTAAGACTTTTTTTGTGTGTAGTTCTGTGTATTCTTGCTACCTCTTAATCTCTTCTGCTTGTATTAGGTCCTTGTCATTTCTTTCCTTTATTGTGCCCATCCTCACATGAAATATTCCCTTGATATCTCCAATTTTCTTCAAGAGATCTCTAGTCTTTCCCATTCTATTGTTTTCCTCTGTTTCTGTGCATTATTCACTTAAGAAGGCTTTTTAAAAAAAATTTAATTTTAATAACATTTTATTTAGCCAATATATTTCAAATAATCATTCAACATGTAATTAATATTTTGAAATATTGAAATAACTTTCATTCTATTTGTCATATGAAGTCTTTGAAATCTGTTGTATATTTTACGTTTACATTTTTACAGCACATCTCAATGCAGACACTAAATTTTCATCACAAATCCTTGATTTGTAGTTAGGTTTCATAAAATTTACAATTGAGAAGCTACGTTTATACATCCAAATTGTTTGGGACATATTTTAAAGTTTTCTACTAACCAAATTAAGTACCAAAACATCATATCCCTTTCAAATCTTCACATTTTAAAAACTTGTTCATCCAAAAAAGGTTTTCTTATCTCTCCTTGCTATTCTCTCAAACTCTGCATTCAGTTGAGTATATCGTTCCCTTTCTCCCTTGTCTTTCATATCTCTTCTTTTCTCAGCTGTTTGTAAATCCTCCTCAGACAACAGCATAATAATTCAGTATGTTTACAGATTATATTCCATTAAAAGTTATTATGAGATAATGGCTATAACTCTCTATGCTTTACAATGCATCTTTGTTGCTTATCCATTTTATACAAAGTAGCTTGTATCTCTTAATCCCACATCCCTTCCTGCCCCTCCTTGTTCTCTCCCCCGCTGGTATATACTAGTTTGTTTTCTACATCTGTGTGTCAGTTTCTGCATTGCATATATATTTATTTCACATATACATTTATTTGCATACACATTTATTGATGAAAGTGAAAGAGGAGAGTGAAAAGTTGGCTTAAAGCTCAACATTCAGAAAACAAAGATCATGGCATCTGGTCCCATCACTTCATGGCAAATAGATGGTGAAATAGTACAAACAGTAGCAGGCTTTATTTTCTTGGGCTCCAAAATCACTGC